>NC_053023.1:194717999-195017999 GCF_003073215.2 Triticum urartu
TCCGCGAGCACGTCCGCTAGGGCCCGCCGCCGCCACGCGCCCCCTTGGCGACAGGACGAAGGAAGCCGACGATCTTATCCCCGGCCGCCGCGGGACTGACCTTGATCGCCTATAAAAGGATCCCCCGAGCTCGTACAGACCCTGAGGCGACCTCAGGCCATCTCCCTAGAGCTCCCATAGCCAGAAATCGACGGAGGGAGGCCGTCTTCCTCATCTCCGGCCAGTTCGGTCACTGCCACGCTCCGGTGCCATACGTCGCGAGCAGAGCCTCCCCTATCCTTCCAGCACCACCGTCTAGCTCCCCTCGATCGTGCGGAGCCACCCAACACCCCAGCCTCGACCGGGAGCCACCGTAGCCCAAGCCCCCACTTGTTCCCGAAACCACCGTCCGCCGCGAAGCTCGCCACCGGCGACCCCCTCCACCCCCGCCAGCCTATCGACCACTGGGAGGACCGCCCTGGACCAGCGGATCCACCCCCGCTCAAAATCCCGTGGGGAGCCACCGTTCGTTGACGGTGATCGCCGGAGCCCCGCCACCGCTCGGCCAGAGGAGAAGGAGGCGCGGGCGACTGGTCAAACCTGACTAGTGGACCTAAGGGACCCACTGTCAGTGACCCACGAGTCGACCCGCGCTGGCTTAAGTGGAAACGTATTCCACCGAATACGCCTTCGCTAGGGGAAAGCGTAAGCCCCTGAACCGTTTTCCTTTTCTGATTTTTATTAAAAATAGAATTTTGACTAAACTTTGGCTGGCTATAACTTTTAAAATACAAGTCCAATTGATTTGATTCTTTTTCTATTGTTTCTAAAAATTTTCTAGTTTATTTTCATATTTATTTGAAAATTTTACAAACAACTTTTTTGTACTGTTTTGAAACTATGTGTAAATTTAAATTTTCTTAAAATAGGACTTTTGAAGAAGGAAGCAACTTTCAAAAAGTGCACCCCACTTACATACTCATGAAGGCAAGCATTCTGAACCCCGACATAATATTTGTTGTGTCTAGTTTGATGCAAATACGACACCACCTTGACGCGAAGTATTCAGTATTTTATGTGGTGCTATGATCATATTCATGAGTGCATAATGATGATTCCTTGCTGTTGGGATTTTGATATGCTTCTGATAGTAATCACCCTCGTATGCCTTTTATGCCTACCGGAAGGAATCCGGGAAAGTCTCTGTCTTGGGTAGACACGAGCTTGTCTCTAGTTCTTCGTCGAGACGGTTATGTCCGGTAAGGCATGGTGAGGTATGATGAGTGGTGATTCTGTCTGATTGGTGTGAAATATATTTCTTATGCTTATCATGCAGGAAATGCTTTAACCTCCTGAGTTGACCGTAGATCGAGTCTTGTTCCAGTAACCCCCATACTTGTTTCGTACTACCACTTGTCCCTGCCATAGGTAGGGTACGGTTCAGTAAGTTGTCAACCCCTTCCTAGCACACACCGTACAGAGAGGCCATGGTGGAAGATATCGGTTGCATCCAGTAGACATGCCACCTGGTCCGGGGGCATGGGTGTTTCCGGTTGGAGCCGAGGGGGTAGCTCCCCTAGTTTGCGCGCGTTATAAATTTTGTTATCCCATGCTAGTCGAGGTTGTAGCGTTGCCACTTAGAGTTTCGCTTAACGGTTGTCGTGGGTGATTCCAGACACCGGTAAGTTAGGCTGGTGTGTGCGGTCAGGTGTGTTTTCAATTGAAAGACCATAGACGAAATTAGTCTCGATGGACTAAAGGAATCCGTTACTCGTGGGTAAAGAGTACACCCTCTGCAGAGATTATATCTATTCGAATAGCTGTGTCCATGGTTAAGGACTACAGTCTGGGATGGGTCAAGTGTTGGTCTTAGAGTCGGTCTTCGGAGGAAAAATTGCTAAACCAGAACATGGATCATGATTTGTGACTCATGATGATTATGATTACTATTATTATGGACTAACCATTTACATTATTTGAATTATTGAGTATCCCTGGGACGGTTCTGCCTCCTGGATATTCACTGTGATTATTCTCTTATAAGCCCTTTATGTGGTGTCGCTCAGACGCCCGACTGTGGCATGCTTGTTATTTAAATTACTTATAAGCCCTTTATGTGGTGTCTCTCAGACGCCCGACTGTGGCATGCTTGTTATTTAAATTACTTATAAGCCCTTTATGTGGTGTCGCATAGACGCCCGACTGTGGCATGCCTGTTATTTCTTTTATTTATAAGCCCTTTATGTGGTGTCGCTCAGATGCCCGACTGAGGCATGCTTTATATTATTATCCTTTCGAGGCGTCGCTTCAGACACCCGATTGGTGCATTCTATTTCTACTCCCTTATTACATGTTCATGTTGTATATGAATAACATGTTTGCGTGCATCATGGATTTTTTTTATTTTGTGACTGACGTTTTGATCATAGACTATTTCAGAGCATGATTATCATTTGTTATATTATACATGTGTTCATAATGTTTGCGAGTACATTCAAAGTACTCACTGGCTTGTCCCTGGCTATTGTCTTGGCCGGATTTCTTGCATGGAGAGGAGCGTTGCGATGATAACCCCGGAACCTACGCAATGGTGATAGCAGCCTCGCGAGGATAGGAGTTATCCAGGTCAGCTGTTCCTGTGGGAAATGGAGTCCCCTAGACACTGATGAACCACAAACCGCTTCCGCCAGCAGCCACTAGAAAACCTTGTGATGTACTCATAGGCCAGAATGGTCTTGTACTACATATTTTGTATTTTGCTTGGAATTTTTGTATCAAGTTGGTGCCTCATCAGCTAACAATAATCCTGGGGCTGGTGAGCACAAGGACCATTTTTTTGGAAATTGATATCCCAAAAATCCTGTCCTGACAGCTAGGGTTACACAGAGTCGGTTACAAGGAAGGGACATCTACATATCCGTACTGCCAAGCTTGCCTTCCACGCCAAGGAGAATCCCATCCGGATACGGGACGGAGTCTTCAATCTTGTATTTTCATAGTCCAACAGTCCGGCCAAAGGATATAATCCGGCTTTCCGGATACCCCCCAATCCAGGACTCCCTTAGTTAGTATGTGCCTCCAACTAATATAGTAGTAGTAGAGTACTTAGGCACGTACTCCATAACATCACCGTGCATTGCACGTACAACATTTAGTGGTAGTAAGTAGTAAGAGACAAATGCCGCCCAAGAGTTCCCTTCTCGACCTACTTTTGGGTGTTTTGTAGAGTGTATGGAGGGTGCATGATTCCACACTAGTTTAGCACAAATACACTAGAAGCATGCATGAAGAGAGCATGCATGAATAGGGGTGTTGAGTTGAGCACGCATGAAGAGGGAACAACTATGTTGAGACGAGAATGCAACCAAACACACCCTATATGCCACGCATGTTCATACAATTTGTGCCTTTCTACTTCACTTACTGCGCTACATTACTCAGGTTCGTACGTCCACTCCTAGGTACATGTCCGTCTCGTAGTTCCAGTCCCACGTGTTCTTCATATAGATGGAACGATCCTTGCATAACACGTGCACCTTGATGCTAGATGTCTCGCGTGTTGGCAAAAGGATGAAGAAAGCTCACATAAAACAAATAGAGTGGAAGAACATAGATTTTGGACGACCGAGAAGGAGCAAGGAACCTCGTGGTGGAGCGTCTGCACTCATAATATTTAATATTATTCAACGATATAAAATTAACCAATCATCTCCAAAGTGGACTGGAAGAGTACGAAACACGGCAGCCTAGTGTAGTTACATCATACTAGTACATGGCTAACCCACACTATCACCATATTTCTTGGCTTCCGTGCGACACCTATCTCTAGTAATCAAGCAGCCTGTATCGCTTCTCCCTCCTTGTCTCTATCAAAGTGTGGCGGGCTGGCGTTTCTGCCGTCTATTGAGGTCGGTTAACTATCACATGTTAGCGACATGCCAAGAGTATTCTAAAAAAAATTACTTTCACGTTCCGTTTTCAAAAAGAAAAAAATCCTTTCACGTATGAATTTGCGTGTATGCTTTGAGAAACTTGCATGTCCTATACTGCTCCTGTTTGATACTCCAACTTAGCTAGAGGTTAGACTAACTCATGACTAACCCTGGACTAACTGTAGCCAAAGAGGTGTTTGGGTGACAGGGTTAGATTGACAATAAATGCACTTCATGGAGAGAGAAAAGTGATTTTTCAGTGGTCCCAATGAGAACTATCTCAAGTTAGCACCTCTTGGGTGGGATAGTTTTTTTTGGTGGGTTCGGTGCAACTTGCTCCAATTTACACCCTCATGCTTGATACTTTAGGGCTATTTGAGCCCCAACTAGCTCAAACTAACTCTAACCCATGGATCCAAACAGGGCCTATGGCCAGTCTCGACACGGAGCAGTCGCGTGCACCGGGAAGCGGTGCTCTCTCGGCCGTCGCGCCACTTCAAAGCTGGCGCCAGTGAGAGGGTCGCCTCCGCTCTGGCCAGTCATTAATGCGGCACTGACGCTCTAGGGCGGCACTGACCGTTTCATGCGGGAAGAGCGCGCTGGCAAGGGAGTATAGGTTTTGAACTGTTTCAGGTGTAGTACTGGTAGTTTGTAAAACTACTCAATTATTGCACTCAGTTTCCTAAGAAATTGTGGTAAAAAATGTTACTCCACAGCCCGCTTCCTTCTCCTTCCTCTTCCACCGCCCGCGCACGTCCGCGGGAAGCGACCAGTCAACCCTTATATAGGAGTGCTAGCACAAAAAGATGCATGCATGACCACTAAAATTTCCATATTAAAGCGCCGCTCCGGCGGGAGTATGGCGTATGTTGTTACCTTCAGCCGGCCCATGGCTACCGGGCGACAACGACCAGAGAAGAGGCGGCAGGAGGGGAATGAATGCAGCTACTGTTTGGGTTCGCCTTCCGGCTTAAATAAATGCGCAGCATCACGTGTACCCGTGGGTGCACAAATTGTAACATACGTGTCTGCTTAAGTGGGCGTCATGTAACTGGTGTGTGTGTGTGAGAGAGATTCTGAGAGATAGAGTGCGTGTGTGCGACTCTACTCTTCGGACATGTACTCAACCTTTTGCATCGGGATATAAGTATAATGGTATTTACTTTAGCTAGTGATTTACGTGGCCATGTTAACGTGGTTGTGTCAAAAAAATGTCACTTCCTGCTCGTGATTTGCGTTATATAATTAAAAGCAAGATTCTCGTGCATTGCAGGGAACATCAATATGCATTTTTTACAAAACACCTGTTGTGATTGACCCATGCAGGAGTAATCCCATGTGTAAAAACTAATGATATCTCGAGAATTTTATCGGAAAACTAGTATCTCGAGAATGTCATCGAAAAAATGAAAGATGAGAGATAAGGCGAGGAGGAGTGGAGCGTGGTGGTGACTGGTGGTCGGAATGGGCGGAGGCATGGGGATGGTCGGCGCCGGCAGGAAGCAGCGGTCACCATGCATGCTAGATTATTCCAGAGACTTATTCCTTTTTTAATTGCTGAGCAATGAGGTTGCGGGAGATAATGATGTGGAGAGAGGTGCAGGTATCTTTTGTAAAATTATCATAGTCTGCTTTCTATCCTCAGATATAGATCATACGGTCTGTATTACAAGATGGCAGGCACACCATCACCGCCAACTCGTCTTTTCATAAGGGTAAAGATGATAAGTTTGCTGACTACTGAAGTAAAGTGGAATTTGTCCATGTTATGCAAGTAAATAAAGGTGATTGTTTATCATACGGGTAAGGTTGGATGAAGGGTGGTAGGAACAAATGCTCCGCCTAGAGCAGGTGTGTGTGAGATGGAGTCTTAGTGTGTGTGTGTGAGAGAGAGAGAGAGAGAGAAAGAGGAGAGAGAGAGAGAGATGGAGTCTTAGTTTGTGTGTGTGTGTGTGAGAGAGATGGAGTCTTAGTGTGTGTGTGTCGGGGGGTGCGTGCATGTGTGCGTGCGTGTGTGTGTGTGTGTTTGTGTGTGTGAGAGAGAGAGAGAGAGATGGAGTCTGAGTGTGTGTGTGTGTGCGTGTGTGTGTGTGTCGCGGGGTCCTCTGTGGAGGATGTAATTTAAGTGTGCATGGCTTCATCATAGAGAGGTGATGTGTATGGCAGAGGCCACCAACGATGGGGTGCGAGAGAGAAAATGCTCGTAGAGAGGGAAGAGAAGGTGTGTGCGCGTGAGAGGAGTCGACATCGAGAGAACGTGTTTGTTCGAGAGACACCGAGGAAGACTACTATATATCGATGGTGCATGTAGGCGGGAATTAAACAAAGGGATGGTCTTATTGGTTTCGGGGATATAGGGGAAGAGTGAGAGGCGGAGGGGGGGTAGCTAGAAGGAGATTGTTAAGTGTGAGTGTGTGTTTTTACCCATCCAGGTGGAAGTTATGTGCACAAAAGAGGAGAACGATTCGATGTGGCGTTAGGATTGAGGGTAATTAACTACGTATGGAGACATAGAGACCATGAACATGCATGTATGAGAGGTATACATGTATACGTGGGATGTGTGTGTGCGCGCGCATGATCGAGATAAAAGAAAGAAGACATAAGTCATAAGATCAACGACATGGGAGAGACGAATCGGTATGACAATATGCATGCATGTGGGAATGCAGGGAAGAAGGCCCGACAATTGAGCATGTGTTTTTGTCTTTAAGAGATAGTGGCGTGGGCTGGAGCATGCATCTATGGCGAGCAGAGGGAGTGAGGCGCAATGATTGTGCAAAAGAGACCAACCTATAAATGCATATGTATGGAGAGACATATATAGTGTGGGTGATAGGAAGCAAGACTCCGTGCAAGAAATAAATGTTGACGGAGAAACTACAGATAGATACAGATATGGAGATGCTAGCTAGAGGGACATCCGCTAGTTTGGGTGTTGGAGATGACCATCGGGTGGTTCAAAGGGTGAAGTTATATATGTGTGTGAGAGGGCACTTGACTGCATGTAGAGAGAAACATATGTAGTGTGCATGATAGGAATCAAGAGTGAGGGCGAGAAAGAAGGTTGATGGAGAAATAGATAAATAGAAATATAAAGATGCTAGCTAGTGTGCGTTAGAGATAGGAGTCGAGTGGATCAGAAGGCTGGGTTATGTGTGTGGGTGTGAGAGATATAGAGAGAGGGTGCATGTGAGTCACATACAAACAGATATCAGAGAGAAATGAGATCCGGAGAGACGGAGTTTTGTGTCTGCAAGAGAGAAAGATATTTCACAACGAGAGTGATAGCTAGAGAGACATACGAGGGAATGCAAGATATCTCTAGGGAGAGAGGGCGTGTGTGAGCGACATACAAGAGAACAATGGAGAAATATGAGACCCTGGGAGACAGAGTTTGTGTTTGTGTGTGAGAAAGAGATATTGAAGAGGAAGAGTCGTAGGTTGTCATATCTAAGGAGCGAAAGACATATCTGTATGAGGGGTGTGCGAGTGGCACACATGGGAATACTAGAGAGAAATGAGACCCCGGGAGACAAAGTTTTGTGTTTGTGTGAGGGAAAGAGATTCCACATGGAGAATCATAGTTAGAGACACACAGCAGGGAGCGAGATATACTTAGAGAGAGATAGAGTGATGAAGGTTGAGGGAGAGAGTACCATCAGTGTGTTACGAAGATAAAAGATCATTGTCGACATATAGGTAGCACGAGAGATACCTGAGAGACGATGAACGCGTATAGGTCCAGAGAGATAGTCCTATATATGCATGAGTGATAGCTATATGAGACGAATATCTGGATTAAAGGGGATTCAAATATTTAAACTGGAGATCACGACATCGATAATATCATAACGCAAATTGGTGTATCAAACATGCATATTCATTTGAATTTGGGCACACGTGTAATGTTATATAGTTTATCAATATTGGTGATCCATAGATTCTTCAATTACAAATAATGCATGGTTTATATGCAATTAATGTCTAAACGGGATTACACTATATGTTGCGTGTGTGAAACACATTATACATGTTTGAGAAGTAAAAACAAAACCCGCACGAAACACACATTAATTGGAGACAGTTAGCGAGGAATGCATACATTGGATTCCAACATAAAGTGGTTTCAAATATTTGAAAATCCAAATTGATGGATACAACCTTATGAATCTGAGATCATGCCATTTGTAAACCATATTTATGTATAAATGGTGTTGTGCTTTTGAAAGTATATATAAAAAATGATGTATATAGAATGTAATTCCAATTGAAAATGGATCCCGCCCGAAAAAATAGAATACAAACGGGATTCAAATTGAGTTGGCACGGTAAACGTGCACTCTACAAAATTTGAACGAAGCGGGGAAAGTCGCAGTAACCGCCCAAAACCAAAATCTGCGAGATGGAAATCACTACTGCCTATCCCTGCCACTCAAAGCCTTTCTGCTGGATTTCTATAGGTTTCGATAGGGGTAGGTTTGTAATTTCACCCAAACGTGACGTAACCACCTCTCACCCGGATTCATACACGGTGGGTGCCAAAACATAGTGTGTCCTCGGCCGAAATCGACTCCCTCCCCGATTCATATTCATACACGGTGGGCGCCAAAAACAAACTCTCGTCGGCAAATATTCGGTGTATGCGAGATTACCGTCCTATCCCCAACCGACTAATGTTGCTGTGATGTAGTAGAAATTTAAACGGGGGCTAAGTTTGTAAATTTCCTCACATTTGAGACAAGCGTGCCCTGAATACATGGTTCCCCCTTCCTCTCTACCTCCCTTTTCCCCATTCGTACTCCGTGGGAGCCAAAACACCCTCTCCACCCCACCCTCCTCCGTCCGCCGCCGTCCGCCACCCCATCCACCGCCGTCCTCCTCCACCATGCCGGAGCTGATACCCCGACGCTGCCGTCCATTACAAGAGATCGACCTCTCTCATCCACGGCTTTGGACCGAGATCCTTACATCCCGTCCTCTCGCTTCATCCCTGCCGTTGTCCACCTTGCCGGCGCCGCTCCTACGGCCGTCTCGTCCACCGCGCCCCGCCGCCACTGTCTACCCTCCTAGATCTGCTTCCACGCCGCCGACAGCCATCGCTACCGCAGCACCGTCAAATTCTCAGCAGATGCGTACACGGCGCCGCACCAGAGGCGGTACTCTTTCGTATCTACTAAACTTATTTATCGCAGCAAGAAAATAGATTGCCACTGCTTTACTCTGATTTCTTGTCTTGGTTGCGAAGTTGCCTTTGTCCGGTTTGCACCTTCAGATCCGCCATGGCACGCTCAACACTATACTCCCAATGCTTATGGTTTTCCCCTTTTATATTCCACACTAGTTAAATCACAGTAGACTAAATTTCAAAATTGGGTCAGTCGATTTTTCAGAGCTCGCCGGAGTTCGCCGGTGCGATCGAAGGGGCTCGGGTGGTTGTGGGGCCTCGCCGAATGAAGAAAACTTGACGCGGGTGGGGGTTGGGGCGGGGGTGGGGGTGGGGGTGGCGGAGGAACACATGCGGTGGGGGCCGATGGTCCGGCCAGCGGCCCGTGCGGTGTTCTCTATGGGAAGAATCAGAGACGAGTAAGAAGAAGGGTTAGGAGACGTAGGATCTTCATCCAATCGCCTGAAATGGTCGAGAGACAGCTGGGAGTTGCATTCTTAATGCGCTCTGGTTCATCATGTGTGGGCACTGCGCAACCAACATTTTATTATCCAAAATCTGCTTGCTCTTCTTTACCATGTTCCTCTTCCATTCTTCTTTAATATGTACTCTCTCCGTTCCTAAATACAAGTCTTTGTATAGATTCCACCATAGACTACATATGGAGAAAAATGAGTAAATCTACACTCTAAAATGTATCTGGATACATTTGTATGTGATCCATAGTGGAAATCTCTACCAAGACTTATATTTTGGAACGGAGGGAGTATGATAGTAGTATAGTATGTTCCTTGTACTGAAGATGGGCAGGGACATTTGCAGTGTAGAGGTCTATACGGTCGGTTGTGATGGACACTTTGAGCCTCTTTGATTCGTAGGATCTTGTAAACATAGGAATAGAATTTGTAGTGGCCTTCCCATTTGAATCCTATAAGAATAGCAAGGAAATGTGGGGAGCTGTGTTGCCTTTGAGAGTTACACTGATATTAACAGTACCACACCTTCACTTGAAGAGAGCTGCTATCCGAAGCCTTTCTAGCTGTACCGACAATACTAGCACATATATTCCAGCAAAGTTCCACTTTGCTGATTTTACTCTGATGCTTAAGGTTTTCCCGTTATATCTACACTATGACCTGTGTAGCTGCTTTGTGTCGCACTAGCAGCAGTCCACTCTTGAAGCTAAACACTGCAATGACTTACAAAATTGGCACCAAGGCATTGAGTGCCATTTTGGATGCAATGAAACTCATACGCTCCCCACCTGTTGATTCTTGTTCAGAATATGATCCTAATGACTATTCTAACCTCGAGGAGTCAAAGGCAGATGGCATGTCCTATTCACCCATCAAGGTGTCTGTTCTAATTTGGCAATGTTTTATTGATTGCTGGTATCTTGCATATGTTGTCTTGCATTTATTCTACTTTGTTGCACCGCCATCTGCTTAGTTTACTCAACATATATGTCGAGATGCCACGCCCATCCATTATCAATACATATTCCATCTGTCATCATACCATGTTTTTTCACTCAAATGTTGTTCTTGTGCATCAGACATCAAAAAGGAAGAGGGTGATTGCCGAACCTGAAGGAGCACCAGCAAAGTCCTTGAAAAACGTGGTGGTGCCGGAGAAATCAGACAGCACCCCACTTATATTGGTTGTACAACCAGTGACACAAAACGTAGGACCGACTCCAGCAGACTATACCCATACTTCACTGGCCACACCACTAGCCACACCACTAGCCCCACCACACAGGACCTGCACTCCAGCAAAATGTATACCGATTTCATTTGCCATAGCACCAGCTGTACCACAAAAAAATCCCACTCCAGCAAAAAGTATAGCAAGTCCACCGGCCGAAGACCTATCCCAACTGCAGAGACGGCCAATTCCTGCAGATTGGAACCCCATTCCATTTATTACCAGTTTAAAAGACAATGCTTTCAATGTTGTTAGGTACTATGTGCATATATTCCCATCATGGGAAGATTATTGTGAAGACAAACACCATTTTCACATCTTCCTGTCCAACTTACGTGTAAGTGCTATTATTCATGGTTATTATTTTCCTGTTTTCTGCTGATTGAACACATCAATGATTTACATTACATTGTTATAACTAGGCGAGGGTCAATCTGGATAGTCATGACGAGCAAAGCTTGCTTGTGCTTTTCAAGGAAGCATTGCAGCAGTATCGGTGTTACCTGAGGAAATCAAACTTTGATGGCAAGTCTATAAACGAATTTCCGGTGAAGTCTCATGTGCTAAATTTAGAAGACATTGAATGGAAAAACCTTGTTATGCACTGGTCTTGTTCCTAGGATGAGGTACTGTCTATGAAATCACATGACAATTTGACTTCTACTTTTCCGCATGTGCCTTACGGATCTTTTTTGCAGGAAATCTGCTCGAAGAAGAATTCCGGTTTGACAAGAACGACGGGATATCGCAAATATGCTGCCCGCTGCTTTGCTCTTGTTAGTACCTGTTGTCCTGTATCACTGTACTTGCATACATACCTGGTTCATTATGTGATAGCAGTATGCATGATAGCTTGCTTATCAATTGTTCGCTCCAAATTATCTGATCTGTATGAATGGTTACATTAGTGCAGAATATATCCAATGCCAATTTTTTTAGCTCTGCATTGTTCTTGTAAGTACATGCTGTCCTTTATCAGTGTACTTATAATGACAGGTAGTTGTTCATGTACCATCACTCTGCAGCTTATTTTCCTTTGCCCTCCATTTTCTACACATCAGATCTATATTTACTCTTACCATAAGGTTGGTACTGAAGAAGTTTAGCTGTGCATTGCTCTTGGCTGTACCTTTTGCCTGTATCACTGCACTTACATTTATAGCTACTTGGTTATGTAGCATCACTCTTCATCTTATCTTAAATATTCTCCATTTTTTCGTATATTATGACATCTATATTTACTCTTAACAAAATGTAGAATAAAGGCAATGCTTTTGAAGAAGATTCTGTGATAAACTTCTTGAATTGCCCCCCCGCCATCAGCATGGACAAGGCCTTTATAGAGCCTGTCTTCACCAATAATGTAAGTTTGTCCATATCAAGCCTTCAAACTTTGTTGTATATATTTGCTTAGGCATGACTGCAACAGCTGTTTATTTTTGGTGTTTGCATAAAATTGCTTGTTTAAAGTTTATTATGTAGTTCATAATCAAAAGTTTGTCCTTTCTCAATTTAAGTTTTCAGTTGTACAACCAAGTTCCATCTTCATACCATGTAAATTAAACTATACAGAGCAAGTGATCTTCTTTTGCACTGCACGTATGCTTCTGTTCTTCATCCGTAATCCAGTGGTGTGGTGAACCTACCCACTATAGCAAAATGTCATATTCTGCAATGTCTTAACTATGAACAATGTCATATCATTCTACTATTATTTAAACCATCTCTTTATTTGCCAATCTGAAATGGTATAAATTGACAGCACACTAACCATTGATACTTATGAGTTCTTGATCTATAATCCAGTGGTGTCGTGAAGCTGCCAACTCCTTCACAATGTCATTTCCTGCCATGTCTTGACTTGAACAATACCATATTGTGTTAATGCAATTTTAAACTGTGTCACTTTATTCGTCAGTAAGAAATGTGAGGAATTGTCAGCACTGATACTTTTATGTGCAAAACCTTTCATCTGTCTGCTTGTTTATCTTTCAGAGTGAGGAAGATATAAGTGTTGAACAAGCGGAGTCTCATCATCTTGCTCAGCTGCTTGCGCTGCAGCTCCCAAGCAGGGCTAACCTTTCTTGAACTCTATTGAAGTGTTGTCGGTTTTGTATATTATTTTGTCGGCGTGTTTATTTGCACTGGTGGTGATCTTTGATGCCCAGTGTATGTAATCTGCTGTCTACTTGTGCTTTATTATCATAGTGGCAAACTTTGATGCCCAGTGGATGTAATATGCCGTAATTTCTTTATTGTATAGTCTAGGTTTTTTCTTATTCACGATGCTGCAGTTATTTTACTGTATATATATCATGTCTTCGTAGTAAACCGGCTAAACCGTAAAATTACGGTACATAATTTGGCCGTCATGCAATCATGATGTAGGTTGGGCCTGAAACGTGCCGAACAGCTCACAGGCAGGCAGCAGCCCGAAATGAACCCCGGCCCATGATTGTGCGAATCAAATCACGGGCTTTTAACATGCCAAAATTGTCTCGGTCCTTGTTTGGCCCAATCAGATATCGGCTGCGAGCAGGCCGGATGCAAACCGAGTCGTAGTTAGGCCCAACTATATGACGAGCTTTTAACAGGCCGAAACTAATATAGGACTGAAATGTTAAACAGGCCCTTAACAGGCCAAAACTAATATCAGGCCGAATTACTAAGTGGGCCTTTAGCAAGTGGGCCCAAAAGCATAGTGTCCAGTTGACGGGCCGAATCTGATATGGGCCATAATTGAGCCCAAAGCCTCTTAAAGGGTCGGACCTGATCTGGGCCATAATTTGGCCCAGAACGTGGTAGGCTTTTAACGGGCCGGATCTCATATGGGCCACTATTAGGCCCGGAGCGTGGCAGGCCAATAATGGACCGGATCAAATATGGGCCGGCATTTGGCCCAAAACATGGCAGCCAGTTAATGGGCCGGCCTACTACGGTCCTCAAAATCTTGTGGGCCTCCAGCTAGGCCGGCCCATTAATGTCGGCGAAATCTCGTGGGCCTTTAGCTGGGCCGGCCCATTATGATCCGCAAGAATATTGTGGGCCTTTACCTGGGCCGGCCCATTATGGCAGACAAAAATCTTCTAGGCCTTTACCTGGGCCGGCCCATTATGGCCCGCAAAATCTTGTGGGCCTTTAGCTGGGCCAGCCCATTATGGTCCGCAAAATCTCGTGGGCCTTTAGCTGGGCCGGCCCATTATGGTCCACAAAATCTTGTGGGCCTTCAGTTGGGCCGGCCCATTTAAGCTTGATGGGCCGGTCCACGTGTCAACATATCATAGGCGCGTCTCGCCCATTGGATGAGTGACACTTGTGCCAACGCGGACGTGACACGTGTCTCCTCCAGCCAATGATGATTTTACACGTGGAAAATCCCCATTGGTCTGGGCTGTTAACGGGTTATCGGATCCAAAACCCGACCCGATAGCTTAACGGCGTTCTGTTACGGTGGATGCCACGTGTCGGTCACCCTTGACGAAAGCACTTCTGTGACGCGCGATTTATCGTCATGGAAGTGGACACTTCCGTGATGATAATTTTGGTAATGTCATGGAACACTTCTACGACAACACAGGTATGACTATCTTGATTCTGTCATAAAATCGTCATGGATGTACATGCATGACAGAAAACGCGACCTACTGTGACAAACACGTATCATCACGGAAGTGTATTTTTTTTGTAGTGCCTGGGGGCGATCTTCACGAGGCGGGTCCCTCCAGGCGCCCTCACGAGGCTGGTCCTGCTAGCGGTCCTCGCGAGGTCGGTCGCACCACTCCTGGCACGGGCCTCGGTCGTCCCAGCGCCCGCCTCCACGTCCTCCTCCGCGGCCATAACCCCGGTCGTTGCACTCGGGGCGTCGACCGTAGCGTCCTTCTCGTATGGCTCTGAGCTCTTGATAGTCACTGGTGTTGTGGGTGTTCAGGTTGTGGAAAGCGCAGAATGGTCAGCCGTTCTTGGATGACTCGGGCTGATCTCTGCCCCGCTTGACGTCGGGCTCCGCTGCGAGCACAGCTACCTCCTTGCGCTTCACGTCCTTGGCCTTGGCCTTCTTCTCCTCTGCGCCCATGGCTGGCGGCTCAAGGAGAGAGAGGCGCCCCTCCCCAGCTCTTGCGCACCTGTTCGCCAGGTTGAACAACTCCTAAGATGTGCAGAGCTCCTCGTGGATGGCGAGCTCTTCCTTCATCTTGATGTTGCGGACACCGTCGGAAAACGCGGAGATGATGGCCTTGTTCGTGACCTTGGGGATCTTGAGGCGGGTGTTGTTGAAGCGCTGGATGTACTTCTGGAGGGTCTCTCCCGGTTGCTGCCTGATGCGGCATAGATCACCCGTGGCTGGAGGGCGGTCGCGAGTGCCCTGGAAGTTGGCGACGAAGCGGTCGCGCATCTCGTCCCAGGAGGAGATCGAGCCGTGCTGCAGGTTCAGGAGCCAGGAGCGAGCTCCATCCTTGAGAGCCATGGGAAACCAGTTCGCCATGACCTTCTCGTCGCCGTTGGCCGCCTCGATGCTCAGCTCATAGAGCTGCAGGAACTCCGCGGGGTCGGCGGTACCATCGTAGCGAGGAGGCAGATCCGGCTTGAACTTGCCCGGCCAGGCGATGCTACGCAGCTCGGGAGTGAAGGCGCGGCAGCCGGCCATGGTTGCCGGGGCCCGCCTCGAAGGTGGAGCTTGGTCTTGACGAGGTGCGCGCTGCGCCGCCGCGAGTGGTGTGCGGTCTTGACGTGGTGGCGCGGGGAGCGTAGGTGCAGCTTCTCGCGGCCGCGGAATTTCTTGGCAGCTTCTCTCTTCGTGCGCGGGCCCCGGGCACGGCGGATCACATCGCAGAGCCGTGCGCCTTGGTGCCAAGGCGACGTCTTGGGGCTGAGGTGGTGGAGGCGCGCCATGAGCCCCGTCGCCCGCGGCTGGTTGAGGGGGAGGCAGAGAGTGGGACGGCGCCGGAGAGCCTCCCGCGGCGCGGACGAGCTCGGCGACGCGTTCGAGCTACTCCTCGTAGAGGTCGTCGATGGGGAGGTAGCACAGGAGCTCATTCGCTGCGAGGAGCACGGCCCGTGCCTCCATGGGAGCGCGATGCGCGTGAGACGAAGAACCGGCAGGGGTCAGCGATGGAGTGGCGGGGCGGCCGTCCTGCCGCACCGAAGGATGCAGCAAGGATGCCTGCTGCTCGTACCCCGCGGAGCTGGTGGCAGCATTGGCGGCGGGGGACGGAGAATGGCGATGTGGCCCGCCGACGGGAGCCCTCTGAGCGACGCGGGCGGTCAGGGCAGCCCGACGCGCAGCTCGAGCACTACGTGCGTCCGCCATGGAGACGACGGAGCGACGGAGCAACGAACTGATGGAAGGGATGCTACGGCGCACCCCTACCTGGCGTGCCAAATGTCGGATGTGGGGTTCTGGCAAACCCTTAAGGTTCAAACACTGGGGTGCACGTGAAGTCTTTCCTTCCCACCAATCGACGCCCTAGCTCACAATGATCTCGCGGACGAACTCGATGAACTCGCGACACAGAAAGACACAAGATTTATACTGGTTCGGGCCACCGTTGTGGTGTAGTACCCTACTCCAGTGTGGTGGTGGTGGATTGCCTCTAGGGCTGATGATGAACAGTACAGGGGAAGAACAGCCACCTGAGGTTGAGGTGTTCTTGAGCTCGGTGAGCTTGTGTGTGTGTGGTCTGAATGATCCATCCCCTCTCTAAGGTGGTTGTCGGTGTCAAAACCGGCGGATCTCGGGTAGGGGGTCCCGAAATGTGTGTCTAAGGTGGATGGTAATAGGAGGCAGGGGACACGATGTTTACCCAGGTTCGGGCCCTCTTGATGGAGGTAATACCCTACGTCCTGCTTGATTGTTCTTGATGATATGAGTAGTACAAGAGTTGATCTACCACGAGATCAAAGAGGCTAAACCCTAGAAGCTAGCCTATGGTATGATTGTATGTTGTCCTACGGACTAAAACCATCCAGTTTCTATAGACACCGGAGGGGCTAGGGTTACACAAGGTCGGTTACAAAGGAGGAGATATAGATATCCGTATTGCCTAGCTTGCCTTCCACGCCAAGTAGAGTCCCATCCGGACACGGGACGAAGTCTTCAATCTCGTATCTTCATAGTACAACAGTCCAGAGACCCCCTAATCCAGGACTCCCTCAGTAGCCCCTGAACCGGGCTTCAATGATGATAAGTCCTGCACGCAGTATTGTGTTCGGCATTGCAAGGCAGGTTCCTCCTCCGCATACACCATGGAAGAGTTTTGAATACAAGGATAGTGTCCGGCCCTGCAAAATAAGTTCCACATACCACTATAGAGACAATAATATTTCCACAAATCTAATCTGCTGACACGTTTTGATAGCATGACATCACGCCATGGCCTGGTCATTATTCGAATAGTTTTTCTCAACCATCTCCACACATAACGCGAGGCGGTTTTCTTGACACGTCTTGTCAAAGCAGAGATCGTGTCCCCCTTATCACAGGATTCTCATCAATACAGACGTGGGTAACCCAACCTTGCTTGTTGGTATGACTCCTAGATCTTAGGCAAGTCCCAAAAGGCCACAATGAGGACGCTTGATATTCACCCTCTTTATAAAGGGGACGAGGCTTTTTCTTTTTTCCCTCTCGTGCTCAATCGAATCCTTCCCCGCCTCGAGTTCAAACACCAAAAGCTTAGGTCAGGTGCTTCGGACCTTCAACCATGTCCAGATCCAACCTTCAAGGTCGGTGGATGCCTTCCTCCGTCATAGAGGAGGACATCAAGAAGCTAAGAGAGGCCAGATATCTGACCGCCGAAATTTCGCATAGGCTGCCTGCCCGAGGGCAGGTCGTCCCTACTCCCGAACCCAACGAGAGCGTTGTGTTCATCTCCAACTTCCTCCGAGGACTAGGCCTCACTCTGGATCCCTTTGTTAGGGGTCTTATGTTCTATTATGGGCTGGATTTTCACGATCTGGCCCCGGATTCCCTTCTTCACATCTCGTCATTTATTGTCATATGTGAGGCCTTGCTCCGCATTACCCCTCACTTCGGCCTGTGGCTCAAGACCTTCGATGTGAAGCCGAAGATGATCAAGGGGCGGCATGCAGCGTGTGGAGGTGCTTTAATAAGCAAAATCGCTGATGCTCCATGGCCACAGGGTTCCTTCCCAGAGGTGTCTGGATTGTGGTAGCGGGAGTGGTTTTACATCACAGCTCCCCGAAGTGCCAAGTGGGTAGCTGCCCCCACCTTTCGCTCGGGACCCCCACCGCAACTGATGTCATGGATCAGTAGGGGGCTGAGCTGGGGTCCAGCAAAGTACATGCCAATACTGCAAAGCCGTATCCGAGATCTCTTTGAGAGAGATTTCAGTCTGGTTATGGTAATGCAAGTTATGCTAGTTCGTCGAGTCCAGCCTTGCAAACGTCGGCCCCTCCGCATGTGGGAATTCAACCCGGAAGGACCGCGAGCTATTCAACATTTCCTCAGCATGACACTCAAAGAGATGTACAAATCGTTCTTCGTACCCCAAATAGAGTGTTCGGACACCACCGAGGACGTGGGTCTGAGCTGCAACCGCCCCGCTGCCCAAGTAAGTAATCCCATGTCGAACCTACTGTCCTTTTATTTATCATGGCATCATTCTAAAGAGCCGCTCTTTGACCAGGATTGGATAACAAAGGCGATGATGATCAGGTGTTCGGCCCCGCTTCCTGAGGGCTTGGACAATCCGGTACTGGACAAGATGCTCGAGCCGGCGCCTTATCTAGTGCCCTCAAAGGAAGATGATGGGGGGAATAGAGAGGGCGAAAGCAGGCCTCACTCGCTACTTATTCCAGCCGGGGGAATGAGCGCCTCCGCGAGGGAGGACAACCAAAGGGAAGAATCTGACATTCTCTCTCTCCGGGGAAGGAAGAGGACTACCTTTGAAGATCCGGAAACTAAGGTTTCCAAACGGGAGAAGAAATATTCATCAGAGGGTCCTGCCTCGGAGGGTATTCTTGCCGCACAATGTCCGCGCGGGGATAAGCCTTCTACTGAGCTGTAAATAATCGAAAAGTACTTAATAATGGAAACATCCTACCTTACTTCCAAAGACAATAACTGATGCTTATAAATTGTAGTCCGGATCGTAGCCCTTCTCGACAGAGTTCGTCTTCGGGGGATCTTCTTCCAGAGATGATGGAGAGCAAAACGCCTCCCCCTGACATCCCGCCTCATGAAGCGGGCGACCTTGAAGTGTCGTCGCGAAGGGTATCTCCGGATCCACTAAGGCCAGAGGATAACCCTTTGGCTACCCGGAATCCCCAGTATCCGGCTCCTAAGGAGAACGACAGCAAGGGTCCGTACAGTGTGCGGTCGGATGCGCTGAAGGATCTTCTGGGGCAAGCGGCCGTCTCGGAAGCGCATCGTATGCTAATGGGTACGATAATTGAAAGGATTTCATCCGCTGAAAGAGGTTTGCATGAAGCCTTTATGAGTCTGCTAAAAGTCTTCGAGGTACGTGAAATAGTGTATGTTTTTGATAGTACCGCATACATTAGGTGTGCCCTGTGCAGATAGTAGCCCCTGAGACTCTAGTTGTCGTCGAGAACAGTGGCAACCCGAGGATCATATACCCAGGTAATAATTTGACTGCCTTTATGTGCAGGTGGCTGAGGCTACGGTGGCTAGCCGAACTGATGGATTTACCGAGCTAAAGCGGCAACTTGATGCAGCCGATGCCGATATCGTGCTTGTCAACCAGTGGCTTGACGAGGCACAGGGTGAGTGATTTCTCTGGTGATTGTCACATAATAAGAGTATCATGATGCCAGTATCTTTAATATGTTGTGACTGCAGATGGAGCTGCCACCGTGGAGACCCTTCGGGCGGAGCTTGCCCGAGCCAAGGAGCAAGCAAGGAGTAGCAATGCGGCTGCTCTAAAGGCGGCCAAAGAGTTAAGGGCCGAACAGGCCACGCATTGTGAGAGCAAGGAAAAAATAGCCAAGATGGCTATAGACTTAAAAGATGCCGCTGACCGTTACTAGCTTCTTGAAGAAGAAAACCGGGCGAAGGCAACGGACCTGGAGAAGGCCCTGGTGGCTGCCAAGGAAGCCCGCTCCAAAATTAGAGCGACGAAGGAGGAGCTGAATCAAGCTGCAGATATCGTGTCTGGGAAGCCCTTCTTGTTGCGTACTAAGTTCGGAGATCCAAAGTATGCTCCTATGGACTGGCTATGGAGTTCTGCGGATGCCTACGTGGATTTTGCTGCAAGTGCTGCTGATTGGGCCGAGTACTTCAAGGATCAGAAAGGTCCCGAAGTGGAAAAGCTGTTCTGGTCACAGTTTCATGCTCCAGTCCGTCCGCTGCTATTGAATGAGCGAATGGCCGAGTGGGCCGAGCTCCAAAGGTTGTCCGGACTTGCCATGAGGTCCGTTGTGGATCACTTGTGGCTGGGAGGGCCAAGGCCGAATAGCTACTTTAGTTTATTGCAACAATTCCTTGGTGCTGTGCCACGCATCGATGGTGTAAATAGATCGGCATGCATAGAGGGTGCACGGATGGCCTTTGCCCGTGTCAAGACATACTGGGCGGAGATGGAGGCCACCACTGTTGCGACATAGGGTTCGGCCGAAGGCCGAGTGGCTGTCGAGCACTACTTTGAAGAAGTTCTTGAAGGCGCTCGTTCGATAGAGGCTCAGTGCTCGAAGAATATTATGTTCTAGTGACATGTATTCCCTTTGTAAAAACAATGTTTTATTGAATTATCAAGGCTGTATTTATACTTTTGCCCGAAAGTACTATGATGCCTCCTATGCGGCCGTTTATGTATATATGTATATAACCTGAAAGTTTGCAGTCGTCGGCTTCCGCCCCCACACATATAATGCACGGGTGTTCGCAGAAAATGCATATCCACACTTGATCCAGCGTCTTGGTCCATTAAGGAGGTGATAGCACAACGAACGAGGCAATCGAACTATATTGCTTTAACACTTTCACTTAGCCATAGGTACTTCTGCGCTCGTCCGAACACGGGGCGCGTACGTACATGACCGGGAAACGGCCCTTCGTTAATGCGGAGGAATCCCGAAGATTCTGATGAGTCATCGAGTGGTTGACCAGTCTCTCGCTATATCATGACAGTTAGTTTTCGGCTTTCTCTACTGAGGTGCTCATCCGGATGAACTAGGGCACAATCGCAGTAGTTCTCCCAGTGCTACCTTAGTCGATATAACGGAACGTAAGGTACCAAAACGTGGGAGCCGGGCAAACCCAACATGTGACCAAAGACATGATTCGGAGCTGATGCATATAGGGCCAAACTCGCGACGCCAAACACTCCCTAAGGTGTTCGGTCTTTATAACATATATCGGGCTAAAAATGCCCTTAATAAGAAACCCCATGTGTCCAGGTACGTGCAAAATCCTGACGTGGCCACATGCCAATAACGCTAGCATCCTACTCGGTTGTGTGGAGTATCCGGAGGATGTGAGCAACAAGAGACAGTAAAAAAGGTTTACACAGGGTCTTAATCTAAAAAGAAACCTTTGGGCGGGTCCCTGCTGCACGTCTGCGCCTGTATCTCCGTTGTGCCGTGTCCTGGACGGGTGTAGCACGATTTTCATCTGTAAAAGGAAAGAACTTACGGGAAAGTTGTCGTGCCAAAAAAAGAATTGGTTATTATCAATGGACTATCAAAATTCAAGAGAAGCCAAGTTGAGCCGGGCTGGCCCTAATTCCACGCGGGAAGCCCCTGGTATCATGTATGATGGTTTGATCATCAAACCAATCTCATGTATATATGATGGAACGCCGGATTCGTTTAACCGTGTTCGTGGTCTTGACGACCTGCCATTTTTCCTGGTTGGTGAGGCCGTCTAGTTTGCGGCTGTTAGAGCCGCCGCATCCTCTTCCGTACGTAAGAAACGTTCAGTATTTCCGCTAACTGAGATGATGCCACGTGGACCGGGCATCTTAAGCTTGAGAAAAGCATAATGCGGTATTGCATTAAAACAAGCGAAAGCCGTTCTTCCGAGTAGTGCTTGATAACCACTTAGGAATGGGGCGATGTGAAAAGTTAACCTTTCACTTCGGAAGTTATCGAGAGAACCGAATACCACCTCTAGTAGTAGAGAGCCCGTACAGCGGGCCTCTTGGCCTGGTAAGGGAGTCCTGGATTAGGGTGTGTTCGGATAGCCGAACTATACCTTCAGTCGGACTCCTGGACTATGAAGATACAAGATTGAAGACTCCGTCCCGTGTCCGAAAGGGACTTTCCTTGGCGTGGAAGGCAAGCTTGGCGATACGGATGTTCAGATCTCCTACCATTGTAACCGACTCTATGTAACCCTAACCCTATCCGGTGTCTATATAAACCGGAGGGCTTTTAGTCCGTAGGACAAGATACACGTCAACAATCATACCATAGGCTAGCTTCTAGGGTTTAGCCTCTCTGATCTCGTGGTAGATCAACTCTTGTACTACCCATATCATCAATATTAATCAAGCAGGACGTAGGGTTTTACCTCCATCGAGAGGGCCCGAACCTGGGTAAAACTTCGTGTCCCCTGCCTCCTGTTACCATCCGGCCTAGACGCACAGTTCAGGACGCCCTACCCAAGATCCGCCGGTTTTGAAACCAACATTGGTGCTTTCATTGAGAGTTCCCCTGTGTCATCGCCATCAGGAAGGATGCCTCGCCCCGTATTTAAAGATGACACCGTTGCTAAGGGAGCTTTGGCTGTCGGCCAAACCCTCCGGCTAGGTGGTTTTCTTATGACCACCTGTTCGGCTTCTACGCCGACGATGACCTCTCGAGCCATCGAAAACAATCTTCATGTCAACTCGGAACTTGCCGAGTAGTTAAATCCAATAGAGCTTTCCTCCATAAACGAGCTCTTGGATCGCTTCGCCGCCCTGGGAGTCGCTACGGATTACGACCAGATTGGGCCTAAAACCGATCTGAGAGAGATTAACTCTCCCCAAGCCACCCATCACGTTGCCGTGGTAGAGGGACAGTGCGGCGACCCTTCATCTATCCTAAGGACTCGCTATGTCCGGATTCCCGATCCCTCCAAACCGGATGACCGCGGAGGGGAGGATATCACTCAAGACCTGAACCGAGAATCAGGCGACGGACTGGATTCATTGGACGACATCCAGGAATCCAAACTTTCGAGTTCGGAAATTCCTCGGCCTCTGAGCCTCAGAAGGGGTAAGGCTTCGGATTCAATTCCACCCACCCACCTAAACATTAGCGATCTATCCCAAATCAGGCAAGAGCCCAAAGAAACAGTACATCATTACTGGGCCAGATTCCTCCTGGTTATGCACAGGATAAAGGGCTGGCGCGAGGAAGACGCAATTTCATCCTTCTGCAATAATTGCACGGACAAGGGAATACTCAACGCCATAAGTCGCCGTGATATTACACGCTTTGTTGACTTAGCGTCCATAGTACGAAAGTACTGTGCGACGGAAAGCGCCTGGAAAACCGAAACAAAATTTTGGGACAATCCGGCCCTTAATGCAAGCCCAGTCCGAAATAAAAGGGTGCATCAACGCCAGACACCTGGGCCAAACACCAAAAGGCAAAAACCCTCTACAGGGCATGGAACCGTACTGGAAGGATGGCTTAATGGACCCTGTAAAATTCATAGTATAGAGGACGCCACACCAACTCACAGCCCTAGAGCATGTTGGATACTCCGGCAGGTGGCCAAAATTGGCGAAAACCTCCTAATCCCGAAAGCCACAGAAAGCCACCCCAGAGACACCAATACGGTATTAACAGTCTTCGAGACCTTCGCATCAAATAACATGCGAAAAAGGACACTCCGCAGCCTTGCCGAAGTCTACCAAGTAGCAACAATAAACCCATGGAGTGACACGGCCATTACCTTCAACGCCAGTGATGAACCTAAATTCCGAACAGCCCGAGCACCAGCCGCATTGATCCTCAGTCCAATAGTGGACGGCTTTCATCTCACCAAGGTACTCATGGACGGCGGCAGCGGATTGAACCTCATCTACGAGGAAACTCTCCAAAAAATGGATATAGACTGGAACCGCATCACGCGAAGTAGCACAACCTTTAGAGGAATAATCCCCAGTCGGGAAGCGCGCTGTACAGGAAAAATCACACTGGATGTGGTGTTCGGCACGCCAGACAATTATAGGTCCGAAGAAGTCACGTTCCACGTGGCCCCATTCAGCAGTGGTTATCACGCTTTGCTAGGGCGGGAAGCATTCACAATCTTCCAAGCAATACCCCATTATGGGTACATGAAGCTCAAGATGCCCGGGCCTAACGGGACCATCACTCTCGCTAGTGATCCGGATGTAGCACTCCGCGCCGAAAACAAGACAGCCGCACTAGCCCTTGAGGCACTATCCGAAGCCCTAGCGGCCGAGGAACTGACTGCGCTGCGCTCTACCGTGAATAGGGACGACGTGGTACTCGACAAAAGATCCAAGTCTACCTCCTTTAAACCAGCGGACGAAATAGTCAAATTCCAAGTCCATCCAACGGACCCCAACAAAACAGCTTCCATCGGGGCACAGTTAAACCCTGATGTCAACGCCGCATTGCGAGAGTTCGTATGGGAGAACTGGGACATTTTCGCCTGGCATCCTTCGGACATTCCAGGAATCCCACGCAGGCTGGCCGAGCACAGCTTAAATATCCAAACAGGATTCAAACCTGTCAAACAGGCTCTTCGGCGTTTTTCCGAACCTAAGAGACAGGCTATGGGAGAGGAGCTAACAAAGCTATTGGAGGCCGGATTCATCAGAGATATAAAACATCCGGACTAGCTAGCAAACCTGGTGATGGTACCAAAGAAGGACAAATCCTGGCGCCTGTGTGTCGATTTTAAAGACCTCAACAAGGCTTGCCCAAAGGATCCCTTCCCTCTCCCCCGCATCGATCAAATTATCGATGGCACCGCAGGACATGATTCGTTGTGTTTCCTCGACGCGTATTCTGGCTACCATAAAATCAAGATGGCAGAATCAGACCAAGCCGCAACGACATTTATCACACCATACGGGCCATTCTGCTTCAACATGATGCCCTTCAGGCTCAAAAACGCCGGCGCAACATATCAGCGCATGATTCAGACATGTCTGGCAAGCCAGATTGGTAAAACAGTGGAGGCATACATAGATGATGTGGTCGTCAAAAAAAGACATGTTGAATCTCTAGTAGATGACTTGAGGCTCACATTTGATAATCTCCGAACATACGACATCAAGCTCAACCCGGAAAAATGCGTTTTCGACGTCCCAGCCAGAAAGCTCTTGGGCTTCATTGTATCCAATAGAGGAATTGAAGCAAATCCAGCCAAGATCCGAGCTCTGTCGCAATTGGATATCCCAAAGGACCTCAAACAAATACAAAAGTTAACCGGATGTGTGGCGGCTCTAAGCCGCTTTATCTCCCGCCTGGGAGAAAAGGCCCTTCCCCTTTACCGCCTCCTTCGGCGCACTAAACACTTCAAATGGACGGACGCAGCCATGGCCGGACTCGACGAAATAAAAGCCATATTGGCAACAAACCTAGTCTTGGCCGCGCCAAACACCAGCGAACCAATGCTATTGTACATCGCAGCAACACATCAGGTTGTAAGCATAGTGCTCGTCGTCGAACGAGAAGCGGACGGACACAAATTCCCCCTTCAAAGGCCTGTCTATTATGTGTCCACTGTCCTCACTCCCTGCAAATCACGGTAGCCGCATTATCAAAAGATTGCGTACGCGGTATTCATGGCATCCCGGAAGCTACGACACTACTTTCAAGAGTGTTCGATAACAGTAGCCTCGGAAGTACCACTTAATGACATTATCAACAACCGTGACGCAACGGGCCGGATTGCGAAATGGGCCATCGAGCTCCTCCCATTCGACATAACTTATAAGCCACGACGAGCCATCAAGTCACATGTTTTGGCCGATTTCGTCGCAGAATGGACGGAGGCCGAACTCCCTAAAGAGTACAACACATATTCAAATTGGATCATGCATTTCGACGGCTCCAAAATGTTGGCCGGACTGGGGGCTGGTGTCGTTCTGACATCCCCCATAGGAGACACAGTTCAATACGTACTACAGATTCTGTACATGGACTCCAACAACGCAGCCGAATACGAGGCTCTTCTACATGGTCTCCGGATGGCAGTATCCATGGGCATCCAACGCCTAGAGGTGCGCGGGGACTCGACCCTCGCAATATCCCAAATAAACGGAGACTTCGATGCCAAGGATCCGAAAATGGCAGCTTACCGCAACGCCGTCCTAAAAATGTCAGCTCGGTTCGAGGGGCTTGAATTTCACCATATAGCCCGGGAAAATAATCAGGCGACAGATGTCCTGGCACGCATCGGCGCAAAACGCAATGTAGTCCCCCCCAACATCTTCTTGGAAAGGATTTTTAAGCCATTCGTGGCATGGGAAGGGGAGCCGAACAATAACAGCCCGGACCCAACCGCACCGCCCGACTCCGAGCATTCTGACACAATCGGTGGCTCTGCCATTGAAGTAACACCTTCAGCCCACGTAATAATGGCCGTCATTGCCCCATGGACGGAACCATTCCTTGCCTACCTTACTAGGAAGGTACTCCTCGAGGACCAGAATGAGGCACGCTGCATAGTGCGGCGATCCAAAGCCTACAGAGTCCATGAGGGGGAGCTTTATAAGAAAAGCACTACCGGAGTCCTTCAAAGGTGCATCTCCGAAGAGGAGGGGCGGAATCTCCTGGCTGAAATCCATGCCGGACTCGGCGGTCATCACGCTGCAGCCCGATCTCTGGTAAGCAAGGCCTTCCGTACAGGTTTTTATTGGCCGACGACCCGGGCAGACGCTCGGGACTTAGTCCAGCGATGCACTGGTTGCCAGCTCTTTGCAAACCAAAGCCATATGCCACCCACCGCCCTCCAAACTATCCCCATCACTTGGCCCTTTGCGGTCTGGGGGCTTGATATGGTTGGACCCCTTAAAGGCGGAACCCACAAGCACAAGTACCTACTCGTCATGGTGGATAAGTTCACCAAATGGATAGAAGCCAAGCCTGTTAAGACGGCTGAATCCGGGCCTGTGATAGACTTCATATCCGGGGTTGTACACTGTTACGGCGTCCCCCACAGCATCATCACTGATAATGGCACGAACTTTACGGCCGACGAGGTAAAACTCTGGTGCAAAAACTTGGGCATCAAGCTCGATTACACTTCTGTCTATCACCCACAGACTAACGGCCAGGTCGAACGTGCAAACGGTCTTATCATGAGCGGCATTAAACCCAGATTAGTACGATCCCTCAAGGAATCTAACACACACTGGGTAGAGGAGCTCGACTCTGTACTCTGGGGGCTGCGGACCACACCGAATCGCACCACCGGATATACACCATTCTTCATGGTGTACGGAGCGGAGGCAGTTTTGCCTTGCGACATAATTCATGACTCACCTAGAGTGCGCATGTACGAAGAAAGAGAAGCCGAGCTCGATCGGCAGGACAGTTTGGACGCATTAGAGGAGCGTGACGTGGCAAAAGCCCGTTCCGCATTTTATCAACAGCAGGCTCGAAGATACCAAAGCAGAGAAGTACGGGCCAAAAATTACAACATTGGCGAATTAGTTCTACCCCTGCCGGACAAGAAAAAGGACAAACTCAAGCCCAAGTGGGAAGGTCCCTTCATCATCGACCAAGTCCTGACTGGTGGTGCGTACCTCCTGCGAAGTGCATCGGATAACCGACTTGAGCCAAACCCATGGAACGCAGCCCGCCTCCGAAGATTCTATGCCTAGCGCCGGATCCTGTGTTCGTCTCCTTACTCTGTCCATTTTTTATATATACCTTCTGTCTTACATTTCTCTCCTTCTCTCTCTCTTTCCCTCTTATAGCCTTTAGAGGCTCACAAAGTGACGCGCTATCCGCGCTCAGCAAACCTGGGGGCTTCTTTCAATAGAAGCTTATTTCTATGGGCTTCACGCCCAACACATGTGTCAAACTTCCGTGTGTACCTTTTATTCACCACTATATGCATCGATATGACTTAAGTTTTGGCCAAGCTGGGTTGCCAGGCTCCTGTGCTTACCCCTACGTTCCCGATTGTTCGGCTAGGCGGTAAAGGGAGCACCTCTGCGATTGTTACTACCGGGTCAGCCGGACGTGTACCTCGGACTGAATGAAGCCGAAAGCTAGAGTTCTTAAGGGAATATTCGGTCGGTGAACTAAAAATGATCTTTTTTATTTTTTCCACGTGCCCCCAGATGTTTTTCCTGCGTTTCTCTTCGCAGCATGGACATGCACTTTAGGGCATGCCTCCCAGGGAAAGGAACCCCTAACGGAACTATTCTCCCTGGAAGATGTTTCTTACTAACCATGTAATATAACATAACTAGTCGGGCACTTGTCTGTTCACGCCATAATGACCCCTACGCCTGGTCTCCACACATTCCCCGGTTCCTATATAACCGCACGGGAATTCGGACACACTCCAGACCGTCAGGTCCTGAGGCTGAAGGGAAAAGGTCGGCCATGACAAACGATCTACAATCTGGCTAGAAGGCATTATAAATGTCAATTAAATTACATAGTCATTTTGACTGATTGTACTCCTCTTCAATACCATCTAACAGGCTGTCTAATTTATAGTCCTGCTGGGAATACTTTGCGGCCAACTCTACTTGGCCGTATACTAAGCTCACAGGGATCTCCTTCCCATCGGGCCCTACAGGACCAACCTCGGCCATATGGTTGGAGTCGGCCTGTGAATACCGCGTCTTCACCATGGCCCAGGCCTCCCTAGCGCCTTGACGGCAGGCTGATATCTTCCATAAATGGAAGCGCCGCTGTGCTCCCCTCAGCTTCTGTGCAAGCTCTCCAAGACCTTCAAGTGTGGAGACGGATGGCCACAGGACCTGGGCGACGCCTCGCATCGCCTGCCGAACTCGATCAAGCAATTGCAAGAGCTCGGGAAGAAGGTCACCCGTAGAACCGGGCATCTCCTCTGCAGGACGACCTGTTAACATACCTACGGACATTGCTCTATTAATCAATGGCACCGACGAACTTTCTTTTAAAAGGTTCGTTCAAGCACTTACTAAATATGCCGCGCCAAAGCCGCTGATTCTCCTTCACGGAGTCTGACAGCTGGGCACGAACATCTTTTAGCTTGACGCCCAGCCGGGTGTTGCCATCTTGGAGAACGTTCTTCTCCCCCATCACCTTTAATAGCACCCTCTCACCAGCCTTTAGTTGGCGTTCGAGGTGTTGCCTTTCCGGATTCAATCCGGCGCCATCTGCAATTTTATTTGTCAGATTCGCACAAAAGCCGCGCTTCGCCACATACTTATCTTTCGAAATGTATATTACCATAGGGGTTCTCCTTAGGCTCCCCTGTCGCGGCTAGTGCGGCCTCCAATTGGGCTTTGCACTCTTCCAGCTCCTGGGTCAGTAGGGAATTCTTTTCTGTAAGAACCTGCATTTCAAATGATCCTTAAACCAGTTATTCTAACTGTTTTCAGTCTCGGGGGCTACTGCTACATATATATTTACCAAAATTTTCTTACCCTTATGTCTTTTACATATTGCTCCGTGGCTCTGTCTAGACCATTTTGAGCGGCACGGAGGTGCGCATCTCCCGAATAGAAGGCATCTAATGCCTCTTGGGAGAAGCAAGCATCGCGAAGAATTGTCCGGCGACGCCTGTGGTTCATGGCACTTTCCACCTCTGAGTTGGTGGCAGATAACCCATCCGCATCCTCCGTCGGAGGAACGTCTGGCACACGCCTTGCGTTTGCTTCCGCCCCCGGACCAGGCTTTGGAGCCTGGCCGGTGGAGGCGCGATTAACAGCCTCTCCGGAAAAGGGCACGAGTGTAAAGTGTGCCTCGAAGGTATAACAACTGGGATAAAGGGGCGCGCCATACCTTCGCGCTGATGCCTCGGTCCGGACTGCACCTCTTTTCTGCCCATGGGGCCCTACGGCCCCTGGTTGGTTTGTCGCCGCAGGTTCGGCCTTCTGCCTCAAAAACCTCCCCTGCAAAGTTCGCTTGCAATCAGGAAATTAAACACGCGTGGACGGACCCCTGTCCGGGGTACAGGGACTTCGGTCTCAGGTACCTGGGGTGTTCGGATTAGCCCTGGGTAATCAGCCGTAATGGCCACTAGGGCGTTGTCCTCGCTCAATTGATGGAACACTCCATCAATCAGCTCCACAGATATGTCTGGATCCTCTTGAGAGGCCGGGTCGAGAGACCGTCCTGAGTCCTCGGGTTGTGGAGGCGGGCTGCTTATGTCCTTAATGGCCCCGCGCAGTTCCTGCGTTGAAGTCATCAGACTAAGTATTTAACAATGGGAACACTAAACAGATGAGCAAGTAAATGCGACCACTTACCCAGCTTGGGGGATTGTGCATAGAGAATCCACCCTGTGGGTTGACACGGAGAAATTCCTCCTCTTCTCCCTTGTACAAAGTGGACAAGATCTTTAATAGAGCGGCAACTGAATCTGGCCCTTTACGGCCGTAGCGGGTGGCGTCGTCCTCCCCATTGAAATCCCACATGGGATGGCTTCTGTACTGAAGCGGCTGCACCCCCCGCATGATGCATTCGGCCATAACTCCGATCATGGTTAGTCCATAATGGGCCAACAATCTTATTCGGCCCATGAGATAAACGATGTCCCTGTCACTTTCCCTTTGAGGGCTCCGTGGATGCTAGCTTAGGCGCTTCTTTAAAGGAGCACTATCGAACTCTGGGAGGCCGATCCGGATAGGATCCAGCAGTGGGACATCTTCTATATAGAACCATTCAGAGGGCCAGTCTTCGGACGCCTTCTTTGGGGTTCCGGACAGATATCCGGTCCCGGCGATGCGCCATACTTCGGCTCCGCTCACTTGATACATTGACCCTTTCTTGGAACGGGCACGAGGCAAAATAGCTCCTTCCACCGTCCGAAATGAGCTTCAATACCCAAGAACAGCTCGCAGAGGGCTACCAAGCCCGCGATATGCAATACTGAGGCAGGCGTGAGATGATGTAGCTGGAGGCCGTAGAACTCCAGCAGCCCCCGGAGAAACGGGTGGATGGGAAATCCGAGCCCCCTTATTAAGTAAGGAACAAGGCACACCCGCTCTCCTTTGGATGGATTAGGGGCATTCTCTGCTTGCTCTCCGCCGTTGTAGACGGCAAGACCGGCTCGGACCGGGACCATATAGGCCGGGGGGAGAAATCCCTTGGTCTGAAGCGTCACTAGCTCGCTATGCAGAGTAGAACATCTCTCCCAATATCCAGGATTAGGGCTAGAAGGGCGAGAGGAGGAGTTGCGGCGGCTGGCCATGGTGGAATGGACCTTTGATGGATGCGCTCTGATGAACACTCGTGGAGGGGAGAAGGTGTGGATTGGATCTAAATCCTCGTCCCCTTAAAAAGGGCAACTAATTTACACGGCTAGGGGTGTGAACGTAAAAACACTCAGACTTTTCATATTCGTTTGGCACGTGGAAAGCGGCCATTATTGGGCGTAGAAGCCGAGGAGTGCAACATCTACAAGAAACCGGACTTTATTCAAACAGGTACACGGAATTTGGAGGAGAACCTGCCTTGCAATGCCAAAGACAATCTGCGCGCCGGACTCATCGTCATTGAAGCCTGGTTCGGGGGCTACCGAGGGAGTCCTAGATTAGGGGGTGTTTGGATAGCCGAACTATACCTTCAGCCGGACTCCTGGACTATGAAGATACAAGATTGAAGACTCTGTCCCGTGTCCGGAAGGGACTTTCCTTGGCGTGGAAGGCAAGCTTGGCGATACGGATGTTCAGATCTCCTACCATTGTAACCGACTCTATGTAACCCTAACCCTATCCGGTGTCTATATAAATCGGAAGGTTTTTAGTCCATAGGACAAGATACACGTCAATAATCATACCATAGGCTAGCTTCTAGGGTTTAGCCTCTCTGATCTCGTGGTAGATCAACTCTAGTACTACCCATATCATCAATATTAATCAAGCAGGACGTAGGGTTTTACCTCCATCGAGAGGGCCCGAACCTGGGTAAAACTTCGTGTCCCCTGCCTCCTGTTACCATCCGGCCTAGACGCACAGTTCGGGACGCCCTACCCGAGATCCGCCGGTTTTGACACCGACACCTGGTATTACTCCCTTGAAGGTAGTATTACTGTGGCTTATTTGTGTCGGGTCTATCTCCATTTTGCGGACTGTGTCCTGATATATCAGATTTAGATCACTGCCGCCATCCATGAGGACTCGTGTGAAATGGTACCCATTTATTATTGGGTCTAACAGCAAGGCCGCCAGTCCTTCGTGCCGGATATTTGTCTCATGATCCCTATGATCAAAAGTGATCGGGCAGGCCAACCAGGGGTTGAACCTAGGGTGACGGGCTCTATGGCGCGTGTGCCTCGGAGTGGATGCTTGCTTCTCCTCTTTGTCACATGGATCACGTTTACTGTTTTAACCTCTGGTGGGAACTTTTTTTGTCCTCCGGCGCTTTGCTGGCGAGGTTCATCCTCGTCTTTGCTTGGTGTCTCTTCCCCTTTGTGTTCGGCGTTTAGCTTACCGGCCTGCTTGAAGACCCAGCATTCTCTGTGGGTATGATTTGCAGGTTTGTCTGGGGTGCCGTGAATCTGATAGAATTTGTCAAGAATTTTGTTTAGGCCAGATTGTCCTTCTTTGCTGCCTTTGAAAGGCTTTTTCCGCTGACCTGGTCGGGAGCCCCTGAATCCGATGTTTACCGCCGTGTTATCTGGGCTACCTTCTTTATTTCGACGCTTGTTTTTGTTGCGTCGTGGTTTACCATTGCCATCCCTGACTTTGGATGTGCTTGGGTCGCTGGTGCTGCAACGGGCCAACCAACTGTCCTCGCCCGCGCAAAAGCGGGTCATGAGGCTTGTTAGGGATGCCATTATGCTCGGTTTTTCTTGGCCGAGGTGTCTGGCAAGCCATTCGTCTCGGACGCTGTGTTTAAAAGCTGCGAAGGCTTCGGCGTCCGTACAGTCGACGATTTGGTTCTTCCTGGTGAGGAACCTGTTCCAAAGCTTTCGGGCGAACTCTCCGGACTGTTGGATTATATGACTTAGATCGTCTGCATCCAGAGGTCGGACATAAGTCCCTTGAAAATTGGCCCGAAAAGCATCCTCGAGCTCCTCCCAACTTCCAACTGAGTTTTTGGGGAGGCTTTTCAGCCAGTGCCGAGCTGTCCCTTTAAGCTTGAGAGGCAAGTATTTAATGGCATGGAGATCGTCTCCACGAGCCATATGAATATGGAGGATGAAGTCGTCTATCCAGACTCTAGGGTCTGTGGTCCCGTCGTACGCCTCTATGTTTACCGATTTGAATCCCTCTGGGAATTCGTGATCCAGCACCTCATCAGTGAAACATAAGGGGTGTGCGGCACCCCTGTATTGGGATGTGCCATGGTGTTCGGACGGTTGTAGTATTCGGTGTTGGTTTTGTACCGTAGCATGCTTCCTAGATCCATAGATGGATCTGGCCGCGCTAGATTTTTGATGCAAGTTCTCACGTAGATCGTGTGTTGACTTATGCGCGACTTTGTTAGCCGCTCTATCGCGTTCACAAGGTGGTGGATCCGGCCGCTTGGCCGTATCGTTCTTCGGTTGTATGGGCTGGCCTCATCATCGAATTCCGGTAATAGCTTGCGCTTTGGATAGCTATTTTTATGGTAACTTCCACCATACTTTGTTACTTTGTTCCACCTACTGCTGACCATATCTTGTGCGACCTTGAGCCTTTGCTTCTGTTTCTTCAGGCTCCTCACTGTGGCAATAAGCCTTGCTCCAAGTGCGTTTCCGGGATGATGTGTGCATCTTCGTCCAGACTATTTTCTTCCCCGGACGGGGTTTGATGAGGCTTATCCTTGGCGGCGGCGTGTTCGGACGTCGGATCCGTACTATGTTTGCAGTGTGCATCTTGATCGTGCTCTGCCACCGGGGTGGTGCAGTCGTCGTTTCTTCTAGAGTCGACTGGACTGTTATTTCCTCTTGCGCTGTTTTCACCATTTTTGCTATGGAGGGACTTAGAGCAGCGCCGCTGACGTTGGCGCTTGGGTTGCTTGGAGGGGGCATCCTCCGTTGTCTCTTTGCCATTTCCCTCTCTAGGTGTATCCACCATGTATACGTCATGTGATGAAGTGGCGGTCCAGCGCCCTGTGGGCAGTGGTTCCTGTTCGTCTCCTGCATCGTCGTCCATACCATCGATCTCTTCGGAGTCGAAGTCGAGCATGTCGGTTAAGTCGTCGATAGTGGCTACTAAGTGGGTGGTGGGTGGGCAGCGAATTTCTTCGTCGTCCGCATCCCATTCTAGCCGGACATAGTTCAGCCAAGGTTCTCCTGACAGGGAGAGAGACCTTAATGAATTTAGCACATCTCCGAAAGGTGAGTGCTGAAAGATATCCACGACGGTGAATTCCATGACCGGCGTCCTGTCTGATTCGACGGGCATGGATGTAGGCGGCTCGGAGTCCGTGGCCGGAGGTAAATCCAGTGGTTCGGCGACGCGGCTCTCGAAAGGGGTGAAGTCAGTATCTAGCTCTATCGCCACTGAGAGTGCGGCCTCCATGGCGGGGTCTATCCCTCCGCTCTCGGATGGCGTGATTTGCTCCAGATTAACGGCCGGAGTAGTTGTGGATGCGATCTCCCGAACACTGTCCGACGGTAGAGTTATGTCATGCTCATCGCGACTGTGCGGCGCGTCCAACATGGGCTCGAATCCGTCGAAGATCAAGTCTCCGCGGATGTCAGCCGTGTAGTTCAAGTTTCCAAATCTGACCTTTTGGCTAGGGGCATAGCTCCAGATCTGCTCCAGATGGCCAAGCGAATTGGCCCGTAGTGCGAAGCCGCTGAATACGAAGATCTGTCTGGGGAGGAAAACCTCGCCCTTGACCGCATCGCTAGCGATGATCGAAGGAGCCATCAAGCCTTATGGTGACGACACAGTGGAACTCTCAATGAAAGCACCAAGGTCGGTGTCAAAACCGGCGGATCTTGGGTAGGGGGTCCCGAACTGTGCGTCTAAGGCAGATGGTAACAGGAGGCAGGGGACACGATGTTTACCCAGGTTCGGGCCCTCTTGATGGAGGTAATACCCTACGTCCTGCTTGATTGTTCTTGATGATATGAGTAGTACAAGAGTTGATCTACCACGAGATCAAAGAGGCTAAACCCTAGAAGCTAGCCAATGGTATGATTGTTTGTTGTCCTACGGACTAAAACCCTCTAGTTTATATAGACACATGAGGGGGCTAGGGTTACACAAGGTTGGTTACAAAGGAGGAGATATACATATCTGTATTGCCTAGCTTGCCTTCCACGCCAAGTAGAGTCCCATCCGGACAGGGGACGAAGTCTTCAATCTCATATCTTCATAGTCCAACAGTCCGGCCAAAGGATATAGTCCGGCTATCCGGAGACCCCCTAATCCAGGACTCCCTCAGTGGTGGCTAGTCCTATTTATACTCGCCTTGGTCCTCTTCCCAAATATCGAGCGGGAAGGGAGCCAACAATGGCGGGCTAATTCGAAGGGGGACAGCTAGTACAAGCTATCCTGACAAAAGTGGTCTTCGCCTGCCAAAGGCTCTGGTGGTGACGCCGTCTTGGGCTCCACGATGACCTACGTCTTGCCGTCCTCCTGATCTTGGTCTTTTTGCACCAATATAGCAACCTTTGACTGATGCCTCGGTACTCTTCGCCTGCGCTGGCCTCCTTAGCACCAAAGAGGAAACAAGGACGCTACGCGCGCTAGCGCCCGCCTGGTGTCGTGCGTCATGGCTCACGTCATGAGGGACTCGTGAGGTTTTCCCCGCCTTGATATCTCCGCTCCTCGTGAGCCTGCCTAGCTAGGCTACTCCCGTGGAGGTCTTGCGTCGTCCGCCTCATGAGGCTTGGACCCTCGCGAGGGTCTTGGATGCTTTGTTGGTGAAGATGGGTCGTACAGCCTGCTGGCTCAGCCATGCCGTGGGCCGCTGGTAGGCAAGTCTGGGGACCCCCGTTCCCATAACGCCGACACACACAAGTTCAACTACATGATCAAGTTCAACACCACCACCCAAGGTATGCTATTTCATCTTAGAGAAGCTTTACCCCAAGTCATGGGTCAAAGCAGCTCAAAAAGATGTGAATACATCAAAATGCTTAAACGAAAAATGGCAACCCCATTTTGAGCTTAAACGATGAGTATGACCTACAATCAAGTGTTCTCACTTGACTCCTCAGTCAATATACTCTAACATAGGTGACTTTGTCGCCGACCAATTCTAGATGAAGTTCTCTAGTGTTCCTCTGTGTTCTTGCATTTGTGCCTAGCATGTTTCCCTTTCACTTCATCTAGATTCCTTTATGTCCTTTGTTCTGTTCTGCATTCCTTGCATCCAATTCATTGCAAATCCTTAATTAAATTCCTTGCAAATCTTTGTGTGATCTTATTTGCCTAGTGAGCTGAGATAACAAATGTTCTCTCTGTGTTAATCTCGGACACACCGGTTTGTCTCTTTCGGTCAAACCGAACCATCTCGGTGCCACCGAAGAAAACAACTCGATGTTGCCGATTTCAACACTAAGAAGAAAATTTGCCATTTGCATCCTGCATATTTTTTCCAGCTCCACTCAATGATTCTTGTCCTCTACCTGCATCACATTTTCCATGCTGCTTTGTTACGTGACTCAAGGACCAAACGTATTTGACTCACACTCCAGAAGATCCCTTCTTGGAAATTGATGTTAATGGGGGAGAGATAGCTCACATCAAAGCTTAATCACATCAAAGGGGGAGAGAGCCCCAGATGCTTGGTATTCAAGAGGAGAGAAGTCACATTTCTTTAAGAGGGGAAAGACATGTTAGTTTGTGTTATGATTTTTGTGCTCTGATTTGTTTTGCTCTGATTTTCTTTTCCTCATATTCTCCCATTATCCAATATAATATTAAGGGGGAGAAAGACATCTAAGGGAAGGAAATCTTTGAATTCATTGCATATCTTTACCTTTGGGGACATGTCTATATCTAATAGGAGCACCCAATACTCACTCTCTACATGTCATCCCAATCTTGGTACTCTTGTGGTTTGCTGTTTGCTCTATTTAGTAGATGCCTCTGTGTTATCTAACCTTGTTTACTCAGGTTCATCTCCTCCAAAGCCAGCCCAAGACCACAAGGTAAGTATATGCATCACACTCATGTCCATGATGATCTCTTGTTGATGTACATATTGTTTGCAAGAAGGACTCATGAACATGAATGTACACTTCTTAAATCAACACAATTTGTCATAGCCAAGATACATGTAACTCATTACTTGCTCTGTCATGGTTATGCATTCACATGCTCTTATATTCCATATTCACATGAATTCATACATGTAGGGGGAGCCTATGCATGTTACATGTCTTTCCAAAGCTTTACTTATTATTCTTCATATCTTTATCTAAAGATTTGATGTATGTTGTCATCAATTACCAAAAAGCGGGAGATTGAAAGCACAAGTGCTCCCTAGGTGATTTTGCTAATTAATGTCAACATATCTCTTGTTGGACTAATACTTTTATCTAGTATATTTCAGATGAGTTCAACAGTGGAGTGGCTTGGACAAGAGGATGTGGAAACCCTTCAAAATGCTAAGGACAGAAGATTGGCAAAAGCTCAAAAGCTCAAGAGTCTACATTTTCATTTTAGTGATCCAAGATCACATTGAGTCCATAGGAAAAGCTAATACTATTAAAAGGGGATGAGATGTTGCTTAATGGCTTGCTTGCTCAAAGTGCTTAGTGATATGATCCAAAGCCCTCAACCACTTTCTCATTTGCACATATGTCCCAAACCAAAAGTCAAACTCGGCCCCAATGATTTGATCTATCCAGCACCACCGAGTTCACTTGACATGGCCACTGCCAGAAACCCTAATCAGTTCGGTCTCACCGATGGTATCTCGGTCTCACCGAGATGGGCATGCAAACTCTCTGTTACCTGTTGCAACGGTGAGACGCATGACGACATGGTCGAAGTGGTTCTGCTACGGCGCACGTCGGCGTCGGCGTCAGTGTCGTGGAGGCAGCTCTACCTCGGCTTTAGCTGCTAAGTCCTTGAGGGCATTGCGGTTGCGGTTGCGTTGGACGACGACGTCGGGGTACCGGCTCTGGGGTGATGGAGGAGGGCGGCGGTGGATTGGGCGCGATGGGGTGGAGGACGGAGGAGGGCGTTTTGGTGGAGAGGGCGTTTTGGTGCCCAGGGAGTACGAATGGGGAAATGGAGGGAGGGGGAACTAAGGGGGGACAATGTTTTGGTTTGGGATGCGCTTGTTTGAAATTTGGGGAAAGTTATAAACTTTGCCCCCATCTAAAATTTCGGACATATTGCAGGTTGGGGGTAGGACAGTAATCTCAGGTGTCCCAAATGGCGGGCGGGATAGATTTCGGCCGAGCGCATGGGTGTTTAGGCACCCACGGCATATGAATGCTTCTCGAAGGTGGTTGAGACTGGCGTCTTGGTGAAGTTACAAAACTACCCCGGTTTAGACCTTTGGACATCGGGCCGATAGGCTACACGGGCCAGAGTCAGGAAAGTAATTTCCTACCACCAAACATTAGTCTCGCGCGGTTTCGGGTGACCAGAGGCTTATTTGGCACTTCGTTCAATATTTGGGAGCAGAAGCATTAACGTTTTCGGTTCTCTTGAATTGAACTTTCAGGATTTGTCAAACTTCACAAATCTCTACTCTTGAAAAATCCTAAAACTACGATTATTTTGGAATGGAGGGGGTACATTTGAATATACATTGTACACGAGTATATATTAAAAAATATGCAACTTACCTCAGTTCATGCATGGTTCTAGATAGAATCTCCTTTGTTGCAAAAAAAATAGTTAGACATGCGTATGAATATATAGCATGTTCAAACGCACAAAAAGATTGTTGCCCCCTTTTAGATCTGATTTACAAATGCCATTATCTCGGGTTCAAATAGATGAATGCACTTCCTATGAATTCGAATCTGCGAAACCCCCTTTATGTTGAATTCGACATGTATTCTATTTCGTAGCTAGCAATTTGGAATGTATCCATGTAAGTGACAAATGTATAAAGTTCTTCACACTAACAACATGGAGTGCACTAATTAATGTTTATATATGAATTGCAAAAGCAATGCATTGCCTGTATTTCAGACCTCTCTCCCTCTATTGTCGATAATATGAAATAAACACATGCACATGCTAGAATTCAATAGAGTATGGGTGTCTGATAGACCGATTTTCGTTCATACGCAAATTGCAAAATTCATGATCTCATCCAAAAATAATGATGCCATTTATATTTTAATTTAATGCGTAGAACCACCTTTTACACGTAGATGCACTATGCCTCGGCCCATTCTCACAAACACGCGATATATCTCTCTATCTACCGCATAAGTGCACACACTTTATATACATCGGCATTTCTCTTTCACACATGCTCACAATCTCTCCCGGGGTGTCGGGGTGTCTCACGCTCTCTCTCTCTCTCTCTCTCTTTCTGACTACTATGTACCACTCTTTTTACTAATCTTAGTTGGAAAACACTATTTCTCTCACATGCATGTATACCCACGCACGGTCTCTACTAGCCCTCTATACACACATATATGTGCCTACGTATCTCCTACATGCACATTATCTTTAGGACTCTCTCGCACACATTGAACCCCCCCATAGACACACATCTCTCTCTTAGTAGTTGGCAGATATGATTCCATCATATCATTCGGTTGGATATCCCTAACTTTTATGATGGATGGTAATACGAGGCAAAGTTTTACCCAAGTTCGGACCCTTGCAGTTGAGGAAAAAGCCTACTCATGGTAATGTATATTAGTGATAGGGGTGTGTACAAAGTACACTTGAATACCAGGAATTGTGCATGTGTGTGTATACTATCGTCGAACTAGCCCCCAGGCTTCAATAACATACTCGGGGCCTAGGGTTACAAATCATATATAATCCGCTTATCACCAGTGTGGATAGAGTCCTCCACGACTCTGGTAGCTTCGTGTTGTACGCCGAGTCCTCCACATGGGTCTTCGTATAATGCATCTTGGTCCAAGCTATGTGGCGCAGGATGGAACCGACCCATGAGTCCTCATGTTGACCCACCACAACTAGAAATGATGTGCCCACCCCAACTAGAAATGATGTGCCCACCCCAACTAGAAATGATGTGCCCACCACACCACACACGCAATCGGCCACTAAGAAAGTAAGCATATACAATAGTACAATGTTATACATGAAAGTTAATTGCATGGTGCACCTCAAAATATTTGTTCTGCATTATGATTGTTTATATTTTCTCCTAAAATATTATTCACGGGAAAGAGAAACGAAGGGAATATCTCTCCTTGTCTCCACCGGACACCCCCTCTTTCTACACCACTTTCTCATACGCACACAAACTATCTCTCGGCCCTCTAAAAGTATGCATGCCCATGACACATTCACGCATGACGGTCAGTGTATTTCAAGGGAAAGCACTATACGACCACTGGACTTCAGAATATGCTCATTACGGTCACCATATACATTCTCGTGGTGATCATACGGTATCTAGCTCACGATACGTCTTCGTATTTTGTTGATGACACTAACGGACATTGTATTTGATGCATGCTCCGTATTTTGTTGACGACACTTACGGTCATTGTATTTAAAGCAAAAACACGATATGGTCACTGGACTTCAGAATACGCTCATCACAGTCAGCACATACATTTTGTGGTGCCAACCGACCTGTGGTTGGATGGTTAGGAGGATAGTGGTTTCTCGAGCCCACCAGGGTTAAAGTCCTGGTGCTCGCATTTACCTTGGGTTAATTTCAGTATTTTCCGACGATGTGCATTCAGTGGGAGGAGGCGTTTCACTTGACTACGAGGCACCTATGGTGACTTCGTAAAATCTCAAGATCATATGCTGGCTCACTCTCTCAAAGGTGCTCATAGGGGTAGGGTCTGTGTGTGTGCGCTTATAGCGGTGAGTGCTTGCGCGTATATATGAGCACTTGTGTCTATACCGTGTTAAAAAATACATGTCGTGATTATACGGTCACTGGCTCACCCATAGAACTCTGTATTTTGTTCATGACACAATCAATTGACCAGTCAAACGTTCCACGTGGCGCAACTAGTGTTGCACCATCGGGGCGCATAACCGTGGGGCCCACCTGTCAGCGCGTATATGAAAGAAAGAAATGGTAGTTTGAGTCTGTACTGTGTTAATAAAATACATTTTAGGGTGATCATAGGGTCACTGGCTCACCATACAGCTCCGTAATTTGTTGATGACATGATCAATTGACCAGTCAAACAATCCACATTCAGCAGTGCACATTACCATAGGGCCCACCCATCAGTGCGTATATGAAGGATAGAAATGGTAATAAATTAGTGGTCGGTGGGGATTCGAAGTCATGAGACCTCTAGTTGGCAGTCACCGGCGGTGGGGGGTGATTGGGCGGTGGCGTGGGGATCGCTGGAGAAAAAGCTCGGCGCGGGGGCGCCTTGAGGATGGCTGGGGCGGCGGCGGACCGGCGGTAGGGAGTAGTTTCGAGCCGGCCGTGGGCGGCGGCAGCCGGCGGTTCGGCCGGTGGTGGTTGGCGGCTCAGGGGGGTGGAGGTTGAAGATAAACTACAGGCCCTTGATTTCATATCCAACGGCTGGAAAATCTACTGACCAGAGATAAAAAAAAAGTCAGTCGACCGACGTGTAGCCTCACCCCGCACATACACATGCACGCATGCAACACTCGCACGAACACATGCATGCATGCAGGCGTGCAACACTGACATGTACACATAAAGAACACACGCACGCATGCAGGCATGCAACACTGACACGTACACATGCACTCACGAAAACACACACGTACGCACACATGCATGGAACACTAAAACGTACACATGCACGCACGCAACACTCGCATGCCTGCATGCACACAACACACGAAGCAAGACACACGCTCAACCTATACATGCATGCACCCTTTGTTAAGGACATGGATTGTTACAGGTATTAATCAATCTTATCTGTGATAAGCAGAACATTGATGTTTGCAGCGGTCTTTGTGAATCACAGCGTATCGAATGGGCTATCAACATATATATGAAAATTTTAAATTTCTCTTACATTATATAGTAGGCCTATCTAGATGAAATAGATGACATCGCACTCAATGAACAATCATCGGTTTATGAAATGCCCACTTCTGACCGCCCCGGCCCACCAAAAGTTCCTCTGTCGTGCGCTGCCTGCGTTGGGTCACTGACATGCAGGCCATGTACCCAAAGAGCCCACACGTCAGTGGAAGAACGACGCGGTGCCGTACGTCAGAGTCGATGGCACCACTCGATGCACGCCCGGCTGAACACGCCTCATTGCCGCATTCAAATGCCTCCGTGAAACCCGTGTGGAAGCCGAGAAACCCACTCTGGACACACTTCTGTTTATGACCGGGCCGGCATTAAACGCAACGCCGACCGAGATCCTCCCGCCCACCGTCTATTTAATGTCCTATTTAAATGAGGCCAAACTCCGGCAAAGAATCGCACACCTCTGCCGCTCCCCTATCTCCTCCTTCACCATTTTGTCCACTCTTACAATGGCTTACGAAGAGTAGTTATCCCACATCCAAGCCGGCTGGGTGGCCCGCCGAGCCCGCCGGATACGAGCTATGCAGTTCGCCGATCCACCTCCCTCCCCTCGTCCGACAGAGCCAGTTGCTGCCCCAAGCCGGCGCGTGGTTCAACAACTCGCCGCTCTAGGCCAGCTCGATGAGGAGCAGCGCACGGGCATCGTTGCTGCCGTCCACGCCGCCGCATCGTACTGTGCCTCCCGTGTCTGCGACCGCGTCTCCCGTTTATGTGGCCAAGACTCCCATGCCGGCGGCCATGCCATGCAAGCAGAGATAGAAATCAGGTGTGTGGAGAGCGATGAGTCGGTGGCCAACGCCTCCACGTCTGCCGCTATCATCGAGGAGAAGTAGAACACGGGAGGCCGCCACCGCTTGGGTCCCATGAAGGCCACCGCGGAGGCGACGCCGGCGTACACAGCAGGTGTCTTGCCGGATCCTTTTGTTGCGAGGACCTTCGTCGACCCCGCATGGGCTGCACGGAAGCGGAGAAGCCCCTTCCACCATCATCTTCGGCACCAGCCAACCATACCAGTTGGACAGTGGGGAAGCGAGCCGTCCTTTGTGCTGAAGCATGTACCTCCAGGGCTCCGGCAGTCCGGTGATCGTGCTGCCAGACATGAGGAACACAAATGGATCAGCGGGCGACCAGTTAGGCCTGGTATTATATACCTGTGCCGTCCAGAACTAGCACCGCTTAGTTGATTTGAATGTAATGAAATCCATCATGTTTGTATGAAAATCCAGTATTTTATATGAATTCTGTCATTGTTTATATGAAATATCGCTTTGTTTGCATGAATTTCGTCTGGTTGGTTGAGTTGCTATCATAATGTGTACGACTACGGTTGGATGGCGTAATATGCGGGTCGCCGGTCGGTCTGCGGCCGACTCGGGCGGCGTAGTGGGACAAAAAAAGCATAGCTCGTGCGAGCTCCTCTCCAACGTGCGCGCTGGAGGATGCATGAGCACCCGAGCCATTCCTCGTTCATCGATGGCGTAATATTTTGGCTACCCCGGGCAAGATTCAAACAGCCTCTCCCAGCAGATTCAAATCCCTCGTTCGCCGTGAAATTTTGCTGTGTGTTTTATTCATGGACTAGCAAGATGCCCGTGCATTGCACGGAACATCAAGATGCATTTTTTCACAGAACACCTTTTCTGATTGACCCATGCAGGAGTAATCCCATGTGTAAAAAACAATGTTGTCTCAAGAATTTTATTGGAAAAATGGTATCTTGAGAATTTCATCAAAAAAAATGATATCTTGAGAAAGATGAGAGATAAGGTGAGGAGGAGTGGGGCGTGGTGGTGACTGGTGGTCGGACTGGGCGGAGGCATGGGGATGGATGGCGCATTATGTCTAGGTTTGTATCTCTATCTCACACACCCACGTAGGTGGGGGACGTGCACGAAAAGAAGAGGTGCACGCACGGTGGACATGCTCCCGTCTCTTTCCCAACCACACCCGCGCGGGTACTCGGTGGAGCTCATTTCTGTACGAAAAGGCAGCTCACGTGTTAATTTGACATGTGTACTGGTTGTCCACTTGATGGAGGATCATCTACCACATGTGAACAAACAAATTGCGACCTGATGTGTTATGTTAAAAAAGAGGCAAACCATGTGGGGCCTACCTTAGAGGCAAGGCTCTATACACTCGAGATGCTCTGTACGTATTACTTTTGATCTGTCCCGTCAACTCGCAGAACGAGGAGAAGCTTGCTTACTACGATGTCTCCCCCGCCCATGGGCGCGGTGGCTCGCAGGACGAGGTGAAGCTTGCTTACTAGTACACCTTACGCCCGCTCCCTCGCCACGCGCACGGTGGCTCACAGGGCAAGGAGAAAATTTTACTACTCCCTCTGTTTACTCCTCGTCCCTACCTTGGTTAGAGAAATTATCATATTGTTTGGAATATATGTCTTTTAGTAGTACTCCCTCCATTTCTTTTTAGTCCGCATATAAGATTTGGTCAAAGTCAAACTTTATAAAGTTTGACCAACTTTATATAAAAAATATCAACATCTACAATACTAAAGCTATATGGTATAAAAATTAATTTCATCATGCATCTAACAATATTGATTTCATATTGTGAATCTTGATATTCTTTTCTATAAAATTAGTCAAAGTTAACAAAGTTTGACTTTGACCAAATCTTATATGCAGACCAAAAAGAAATGGAGGGAGTAGCAGGAGTAGTATAGTGGTATATAGGAGTAGTACTACTACAACAATTTCCTTGGAGTCCGTGGTGCAGTAAGCTACCCTGGGCTATGTTACTACTCCCTCCTTTCCAGTTTATGGCTCAATTTCAAAATCTCTCCAACCAAGGTAGACGGTGAGTGGTGGAATTAATTTCGTAGTTTGCACAAGTAATTAGTACGCTCGTTTTTCTCAAGAAGTTATGTTTACCGAGGCATTAATTATAATGAGTGCATGCATGACCATTAAATTTCCATAAACTTCTACATGCATTGGTGAGTTTTCTCTTGACACTGCTTGCACCGGCTGATTTAACGCACCTCGGAATCCAACATGTGATGGTACTACTACTAGTAGTAGAATGTGATGGTACTAGTACTAGTAGTAGAATTGAGACTTATAAAATGGAAAACGAATTGTTTTAGATGAGCACTATAAAGCAGAAAGGAGGGAGTAGTAATTAGTACTCCTCCATAGTGGGTACGTACTCCGTCAAATCAGATTTTCCCAAAACTAAGTCGCTCAACCTTTATTTGCTTATTTCCCTTCCTGCCTCCTTGCCTCAAACTGACTATGCCAAAATCCTCTGCCTGCCACACGGGAAAAGACCCGCCCTCGCCTTTTTTTAGTCCGGTTTTGTATCAATGGATCGCGCGAAGCAGCAAAAACCAAGCCGTGTCTTGTACTCATCCGTCGACGCTCGCTTTCATGAATTATGTACTTCCTCTCGCCGACATGTGGGACATATAGCAACTGGGTCGATGTGTCATGCACCAAATAATAGTGCAGAATAGCAGGGGGGACGCACCCTAGTCATACCGCCCCAGTAGTAGTAATGAGCAATGAGACATCAAATCACAATGCCACACCTTACCATATGGACGAAGCAACCATTATTTAACACTTCGTTTCGCCATCATCTCCTTCAAGAAATCCACGTAGTATTGCTTCTGCCATTGTTCTGCCTCAAGAGGGACACGCGCATCGCCTTGGTATATCATGACATGTGGGACCGCATGACAGGCCATGCTCCCCTGCCCATCGCTCGGTAAAATCACCTCATTTTTACTACTTCCTCCGTATCGGTTTACAGGGCATGCATGTCGTTCTAGGTTGAGAATTTAACTGGCCATATATGTGATGAACAGTATATGTTTAGAAACTACATCCTCTTAAGAATCCAATGATATACCTTTTGTGACATAGTAACTCATATTTAGTTAGTCAAATGGATGACCTAGAACTACGTGCACGCCCTATAAACCGAGGCGGAGAGGGTAGTACAGTACATATCTTTTTAGATCAATATAGTCGGGATTCACCAAGGAGCAAAACCAAGTGGTAGGCTGCTCCTGTCGTGTTGGCGTAGCAACTCAAGTAGGGCCAGTCCGCACACGAAATGGAGACACACTTAACATGACCTCTTTGGCCGACATGTGGCTCATCCAGCCTCTTGTTCCACGTGCGACGCACCAAATTACAGTTCGGAGCAGCGCTTGGACTTGGAGGCACCCCGGTCGTAGTGCCGCGGTAGTAGTAAATGAGTGATGAGGGGTGAAATCACAAAGCCCCACCTTTCCTGCATTAAGCTGGACGGACGAAACAACCATCATTTCACTCTAGGGCGCAAGAGCATAAAGAAAAGAGAAAACCAATGATGCGTGCGGAAGCTACCTAGGGTACCCTAGGGTAGGGGCCTCCACTACAAATCCTTTTTTTGAAAGCGCCTCCTACGGCATGCGAGGCCATGTTGTAGTAAACGGGAGAGGGATTGAGTTCGAGTCAACGCCTTAATAGTGTGGGCCGCTTGGTTTTACGGGAACGAGGCAGCATTTTGGATTTGGGGACCAGTGGAGATGTACGTACAAAAAATTGTGGACGTAGGTTCGACCGAAAGGCAATGATGCATGGGCCCTGCATTTTGATATACCCGCGGCCGCGTGAAATTTGCTACTCTACTCAAAACTATTAAGGTACACATGCATTGAACGCATGAGATTTGGAAACCAAATTATGAATAAATTCACACTATAGCATGTAAAGCTTTGAGTCATTTATGCATGATGTAGATGTTCGTTTAGTTCGTATAGTTCATCTCATTCAAAATCAATTAGTTTTATAAAAAGGTTAAGATTCATGGAATTGTACATTGTAAATCATAAAGTAAAAAACAAATAATGGCAATTCATTTAGAAAAAAAGTTTGGGCAATTATGATACGGAATATTCTAGAACAAAGGAGAAGTGCTTGTGTTTTGAAGTTTGTGCATTATTGTAACACCCTCAATGCGACTATAGCTCCCACGTGTCGAGGCACGACTTAGAGACATAATCGCATAGAAGGCATATGTCGCAAGTTAGGCAATCTTCACAAACATCCCATGTAATATATTAATAAAAGGGGAGATAACATAGTTGGCTTACACTCGCCACGTCAATCAAGTACATAAATAACATTACATCATCCAAACACTCATGGCCCGACTACGGCGCCAAAATAAAAGAGAACCCAACATGCGACACGGTCCCAATCACCCCCAACTGGGCACCACTACTGATCATCGGGAAAGGAAACATAGTAACGCTGAGAGTCTTCGTCGAACTCCCACTTGAACTCATACGCGTCTCCTGAAGTGGAATCATCAGGCCCTGCATCTGGTGTAATAGTAATCTGTGAGCCACAGGGACTCAGCAATCTCGCACCCTCACGATCAAGACTATTTAAGCTTGTAGGTAAGACAAGGTAAATATGTGGAGCTGCAGCAAGCGACTAGCATATATGGTGGCTAACTTATTCGCAAAGGAGAGCGAGAAGAGGAGGCAAAGCGCGAGCGAGAAACTAGAGAGAAACCTGCGCAAACATTACTCCAAGACCGTGTCCACTTCCCGGACTCCGCCGAGAAGAGGCCATCACGGTAACACACTCAGTTGATTCATTTTAATTAAGTTAAGGTTCAAGTTATCTACAACCGGACATTAACAAATTCCCATCTGCCCATAACCGCGGGCATGGCTTTCGAAAGTTCAAATCCCTGCAGGGGAGTCCCAACTTAGCCCATGACAAGCTCTCATGGTCAACGAAGGAATAGACCTCCTCCCAAGACGTTCCGATCAGACTCGGTATCTCGGTAACTCAAGACACTCCGACAGGTTAAAACAAGACCAGCAACACCGCCCAAATGTGCCGACAAATCCCGATAGGAGCTGCACATATCTCGTTCTCAGGGCACACTCAGATGAGCCAGACGTCGGGTAGGCCAGCCCAGAGTTGCCCCTGGTAGCCCCGGACATCGCTCGGTTGGACCAACACTCAGAGGAGCACTGGCCTGGGGGGGTTAAAATAAGATGACCCTTGAGTCTGCAGAACCCAAGGGAAAGTAAAGGCTAGGTGGCGAATGGTAAGACCAATGTTGGGCATTGCTGGAAAATCTTTAATCAAGGCGAACTATCAAGGGGTTCCCATTATAACCCAACCGCGTAAGGAACGCAAAATCCGGGAACATAACACCGATATGACGGAAACTAGGGCGACAAGAGTGGAACAAAACACTAGGCGAGAGGCTGAGCCTTCCACCCTTTACCAAGTATATAGATGCATTAGGATAACATAGCAATATAATGATATCCCAACAAGTAAATAAATGTTCCAACAAGGAACGGCCTCCAATCTTCACCTGCAACTAGCAACGCTATAAGAGGGGCTGAGCAAAGCGGTAAAATAGCCAATCAACGTTTTGCTAGGACATGGTGGGTTATAGGTTTGACATGGCAATTTGGGAGGCTTGAAAGCAAGTGGTAGGCATCATAGCAATGACATAGCAAAAGAGCGAGCAAACTAGCATAGCAAAGATAGTAGTGATTTCGAGGGTATGATCATCTTGCCTGCACAGTTGTCAGAGTTGACTGGATCCTCAAAAGCAAACTCAACGGGCTCCTCGTTAGCGAACTTGTCTCCCGGCTCTACCCAAACAAGAAAAACAAGCAACAAGGATACAATCAACCACGTGCACGACCAAGCAATATGATACAATGATGATATGCTATGCGGGATGCGATGCGGGATGCAAAATGCAAGATATGACAGGAAATGCATGAACCTGGCGTCAACTTGGAAAACCAAGTGTGCCACTGGAAGGATGAGGTGAAATCGCTTGAAAACGATATAAAGAACGCCGGAATCGGAGTTACGGTTTGGAAATGGCAAGCGATTCAAAAATGACACCGGTCTGCGATTTACAGCAAGTAGCCATCTAAATGCAATGAGATGACCATGCTACAGCACCCAAACATGACAAAAAAATACATGGCAGGGATGCACACAAGATGCTTAACAAAAGTCTAGCAGTGAGCTACGGCCAATTCATCCACTAACAGGTTCAAACAAGGAAGGCAAAAATGCATATGACAAACAGATCTCAGACTTAGTGAAATTAACACTTGTGTGGAATTTCAGATCAGGTAGCCCTCTTCGGAGCAACAAAACTACATGCTACAGGACCTGAACATGGCAAAGTAAAGCATGGCATGGAGCTACTCAAAGAGATTAACAAAAGTCCCTTAGTGACCTTGAGCCAAAAGGGATCAGAAAATACAATTGCAAGCATGTGAACATAGCAAAAACATAATCAGTTTTCAGACTTAGTGAAAACTGGCACATGCTGAAATATAACTCAAGTAGGCATGTTTACGAGCTCGATGCACTCACTATGGTGCAAGTCATGGCAAGACAAGCATACATCCATCAAGAAGGCACAAAATGCAAGCTAGACATGGCAAGAACAATAGCATAGCATGCACGGATTAACTACAACATCATCGGCAAAATTGCAAACAAGTTGACAATCTGCCCAGATTCACAAAGTAGCAAAAGTAGAGCTCGATTGACTCATAGGGTGCTCCATAATTGCAAAAAAAGACAGGGATGGATAGAGCACTACAATATTAACAAAATATCCTTACCGATCATCCTCAAAAGAGGCACGGATCACTAGGAAACAACAAGAACATATGGCATCATGAGATAAACAGCTCCAGGACTTTGTGGAATCACTAAGTCCTTGAAAACAGAATTAGCAAGTGCACCACTTTGCAAGCTTGCACAAGTCACCACACACATCCTAAAAATACATGGGTTCCACCTCTGGAAAGATGACAAAACCCTTAACGAAACACTTGTAGAGCACAGGGGCATATCATTCACACATTAATCATGGCAAAAATGACAAAAATCTAAACGGAGTAGCAGATCTGGCAATTAACTCAAGTAGCCCTCTTCTAACAGCATTTCGGGCATCAAGATGAACTCAAATGAAAATGATGCAATGGAATGAAATGATATACTCTCCGAGGTGAACATTTTGATATGCTATAGGCATGAATCGGAGCTACGGATGCAAAGTTACGAGGCCGGCCGGAGCGGTGGCGCTCGCCGGAGTGCCCCGCGGGGGCCGGAGCGGGCGGCTGCGGCGGCTGGCGGCGCGAGGCGGCGCGGGCAGGCGGGAGGCAGCGGCGGCGGCGGCGGATGGAGGCGCGAGGCGGCGGCAGCGCGGCGCGGTGGCGACGGCGGCGGATGGTGGCGCGAGGCGGCGGCAGCGCGGGAGGCGGCGGCAGCGCGGGACAGGAGACGGGGCCCGGGCGCGCGTGGGGAGGGCTGGCCTTGGGCCCGACGGGCCGGCGGGTGTGGCGGTGGTGATGTGGTCCGGGGCGCCCACATGGCGGCTCCCGGTTGGCAGAGGCGGATCCGGACGTTGTCCGGCCTGTGCGGACACGTCCGGCGGCGGCGGAGATGGTTTTTTTAGGGTTTGACGAGGGGATCCGATATTTGGAATGGGGGAGGTATATATAGGCATAGAGGGAGCTAGGACAGTCCAAATGAGGTGCGGTTTTCGGCCACGCGATTGTGATCGAACGCTCTAGGTGATGGAGCAGAGTTAGGTGGGTTTTGGGCCAAATTGGAGGGGTGTTGGGCTGCAACACACACGAGGCCTTTTCGCTCCCTCGGTTGACCGTTGGAGCATCAAACGAAGTCCAAATGGTACGAAACTTGACAGGCGGTCTACCGGTAGTAAACCAAGGCCGCTTGGCAAGTCTCGGTCCAATCCGGAAATGTTTAGTCCCCACACACGACAGAAAGCTAGAAATGACCACCGGAGGAGAACGAAACGCCGGAATGCAAAACGGACAACGGGGAAAAAGCTCGAATGCATGAGACGAACACGTATGCAAATGCAATGCACATGATGACATGATATGAGATGCATGACAACGACAACAACACACGGAGACAAAAACCCGAACCCGAGGAAATAAATATAACTTAACACCGGAAACGGCAAGAGTTGGAGTACAAATTGGGAAAGTTACATCCGGGGTGTTACAACACTCCACCACTACGAAAGGATCTCGTCCCGAGATCTAGGACTGAAAGAACGCCGGGTACTCAGAACCGAGGTGATCCTCGCGTTCCCCGGTAGCTTCACGGTCGGAATGGTGTGACCACTTAACTTTGAGAAATTTGATTGACTTGTTGCGAGTCTTGCGTTCAGTCTCTTCAAGAATAGCAACCGGGTGCTCACGATAAGAGAGATCTTCTTGGAGCTCAAAGTCCTCGAAGTTGATGGTGCGGTTAGGAGTCTTGAAGCTCTTTCGAAGCTGAGAGACACGGAACACGTCATGAACATTTGCAAAGTTTGAAGGAAGCTCGAGTTGATAGGCGAGGTCGCCTCTCTTGCTGACAATCTTGAAAGGTCCCACGTATCTAGGGGCAAGCTTCCCTTTGATACCGAAGCGACGAGTACCTTTCATAGGAGAGACGCGGAGGTAAACATGATCTCCGATCTCGAAAGCCAAATCACGGTGCTTACTATCATAGTAGCTCTTCTGACGGGATTGGGCTGCTTTGAGGTTATCGCGAATGACTTTGCACATTTCTTCTGCCTCTGTGACTAAGTCATTACCCAAAAGCTGACGTTCACCGGTTTCAGGCCAGTTGAGAGGGGTACGGCACTTCCTGCCATACAGAATTTCAAAAGGGGCCTTGCCCGAACTTGCTTGAAAACTATTGTTGTAGGAGAATTCAGCATAAGGAAGACAATCCTCCCACTTCATGCCAAAGGAGATCACACAAGCCCTGAGCATATCTTCAAGAATCTGGTTGACACGCTCGACTTGACCGCTAGTTTGAGGATGGAATGCTGTGCTGAAGCGGATGTTGGTGCCCATGGCCTTCTGAAAAGAATCCCAAAACTTTGAGGTAAAGATGCTGCCACGGTCTGAAGAGATCACTTGTGGAATACCGTGCAGAGAGACAATATGAGAGGTATAGAGTTCCGCCAATTGAGCTGCAGTGATCGACTCTTTGATAGGCAGAAAGTGAGCCACTTTGGTGAGTTTGTCGATGACAACGAATATAGCATCATTGCCACGCTTGGACTTTGGAAACCTAGTCACGAAGTCCATCTCAATGTGGTCAAACTTCCATTCTGGAATGGCAAGAGGTTGGAGGAGACCTTCTGGCCTTTGGTGTTCTGCCTTCACACTTCTGCAGACATCACATTCATTCACGAATTGAGCGATCTCGCGCTTCATTCGAGTCCACCAATAAGCTTGCTTGAGGTCCTGATACATCTTCGTGCTCCCAGGGTGGACGGAGAGGAGAGAATTGCGAGCCTCATTCATGATCACTTTACGAAGTTCACCTTTGGGTACAACAATACGATCCTCGAAGAAGAGAGTGTCCTTGTCATCATGGCGGAAGCACTTGTACTTGGACTGGCTCTTGGCAATCCCAATCTTCGCCTTTTTCACCATAGCATCAAGAAGCTGAGCTTGGCGAATCTGGTCTTCTAAGGTAGGAGAGACTAGAAGGTTGGCGAGGAAACCTTGAGGAACAACTTGGAGGTTAAGTTTGCGGAAAGCTTCACAAAGCTCGGGTTGATAAGGCTTGAGAATCAGACTGTTGCAGTAAGCTTTCCTGCTCAATGCGTCAGCAATCACATTAGCCTTGCCTGGAGTGTACTCAATACTCGGATTATACTCTTGAATCATTTCGACCCATCGAGTTTGCCTGAGGTTGAGATTAGGCTGAGTAAAGATGTACTTGAGACTCTTGTGATCAGTGAAAATGTCCACTTTTCTTCCCAATAGAAGATGTCTCCAAGTCAAAAGAGCATGCACAACTGCCGCCAACTCGAGATCATGAGTGGGGTAGTTCTTCTCATTCGGCTTCAACTGGCGAGATGTATAAGCAACAACTTTCTTCTCTTGCATCAATACTGCGCCAAGACCTTGGAGAGAGGCATCACAAAACACCTCGTACGGCTTGGATTCATCAGGCGGAGTCAGAACTGGAGCAGTGATCAATTTCTCTTTCAAAGTGTTGAAAGCAATATCACACTCCGGAGACCAAACATACTTGACGTGCTTCTGGAGAAGATTAGAGAGAGTCTTCGCGATCTTAGAAAAGTTTTCAACGAATCTTCGGCAATAGCTTGCAAGACCGAGGAAGCTGCGGAGTTGCTTCACGTTCTGAGGAGGTTCCCAATTCACAATTGCAGACACCTTCTCAGGATTTACGGCAATGCCCTTGGCAGAGATGATATGACCAAGATAAAGAACCTCATCGAGCCAAAATTCACACTTGGAGAACTTGGCGTAGAACTGATGTTCCCTGAGCTTATCAAGAACCAAACGCAAGTGCTTGGCATGATCTTCCTTGTTCTTGGAGAAAACCAGAATGTCGTCGAGATAGACCAAAACGAAGTCATAAGCGTTGAAGATGAAGTTCATCATGCGAGAGAACGTCGGAGGAGCGTTGACGAGACCAGAAGACATGACAGTGTATTCATATGAACCAAAGCTTGTCCTGAAAGCCGTCTTGGGAATATCTTGCTCACGGATTCGAATCTGATGATAGCCCATACGGAGATCAAGCTTGGAGAATACTCGAGCACCTTTGAGTTGTTCGAACAGCTCATTGATGTTGGGAAGTGGGTATTTGTTCTTGATGGTCTTCTTGTTCACTGGACGGTAATCAACACAAAGTCGGTCCGTTCCATCCTTCTTCTTCACAAAAAGAACACCACAACCCCACGAAGAAGAACTAGGCTGGATAAGACCCATTTTCTCTTGAATATCGAGTTGCTTCTTCAGCTCCTTCAACTCTTCAGGTCCGAGCTTGTAAGGACGTTTGCACACAGGTTCGTGCCAGGCTCAAGATCAATAACGAATTCAACTGGCCGGTGCGGAGGCATTCCTAGAAGCTCTTCTGGAAAGACGTCTTGATATTCGCAAACGACTGGAATTTGCGAGATAGCGTCCAATTCACCCTTCTCATTGAGAGAAAACAGACGAATGGTATCATCACGAGCGGCAAAGACAATTACATCCTCAGATGAATGAGTCAATTGAATCTTCCTGGCTGCACAATCAAGTTGAGCCTTGTTCTTAGAAAGCCAATCCATACCGAGAATAATATCAATATCCGAGTTACCAAGAACCACCGGAGAAGATAGAAACTTGTAATCGCCCAATGTGATAGAGACATCTGGGGCAATAGCGCTTGCATTCATGAATTTACCCGGAGAAACAACAGATAACTGTCTAGGCAAATCTTGTAACGGCAACTCATGCTTAGAAACAAATGGCCTCGAAATGAAACAATGCGATGCACCCGTGTCAAAAAGAACTTTTGCTGGAATATCGTTAACAGGAAGGTTACCCATGATGACATCTGACGAGTCCTCTGCCTGGGCTGCATTCATCAAATTGACCTTGGCGGACTTGGGGTTATGCTTGACCACAGCTGTACTTGCCATTCTGACAGGAGGAGGAGGAGGAGGAAGACGCCTCTGGTTGAAACACTTGTTGGCATAGTGACCCTTCTGTTGGCACTTGTTGCACGTGACCTCTGAAAGCGGACGGTGATACGGAGCACTCGATCTTGGAGCTTGAGACGAAGTCTTGTTCTGAAAGCCAGGGTTGGGTGGGTGGGAAGAACCACTGCCACCTTTGCTCTTCTGCTGATACGGCTGACGGAACGGAGGAGGAGGAAGCCAAAACTTCTGCTGCTTGGCCACTTGAGTAGAGGAAGAAGGAGTAACATCTCTGACTCGCTTCTTGGAAGCATCACACCTCAACTGAGCAGCCTCTTGCTTCAATGCCATGTTGTAGAACTCATCGTATCTCGAGGGCTCGAAGAGAACAAGAGCTAGCTGAATTTCTTCTCTGAGACCACCCCTAAACTGATATATCATGCTCTTCTCATCAGGGACGTCCTGCTTGGCAAAGCGGGCGAGCTTCTGAAACAACTTGTTGTAGTCATAAACAGACAAAGAGCCTTGCTTCAGATTGCGGAATTCCTCACGCTTGCTTTCAACCACGCACTGAGGAATATGATGAGCTCGGAAATCTCGACGGAAATCATCCCAAGTGATAACACATCCACCTCGGGAATCCTTGTACTGCTGGAACCATTCTGCAGCTTGATCTTTGAGTTGGAAGGAAGCGAACTTAACAAAGTCCTCAGGCCTGACGTTACTGCACTCGAAATGCTTGCACAGATCCACAAGCCAATCGTCAGCATCGGTTGCCTCAACACAATTGCTGAAAGTCTTTGGCCCGTTAGCAAGGAACTGGTTGAGTGTAGCAAAGTGATTCTGATTGCTGCCTTGATTCCCTTGGTTGCCTTGATTGCGCTCTTGAAGAATTTGCATGATCAACTGTGTGTTTGCATTGGTTGCGGCCATCACAGCTTGCCATGCCTCCGGAGGAGGTGGAGGTGGTGGCGGATCAGGATTCGGAGTCGTGCGCGTTGGAGGAGCCATCCTGAAGAGGTTGACATCCATTAGCACATTGACAGACAAATATTGAAGCTGAATCCAACGGAATGAAAATTGCAACATATAGTCTTCACATCCGTACAAAATGAACGAATGCATTCCTCTCGAAATGGTCACATATCCATAAATTGAGAAGCCACGTGGAATTAAGGTAGAGAAATAAATCAACAAGGTACGGATCAAGAACGAATAAAATCGGTAAGAAATCCCAATCTCAAACCAATATCCGTGGAAGAAGAACTAGAGCTACTAGAATTCCCACCTATGAAACTCCCGAACCTTTCCAGTTATGCAATCAGGTGATGGGGATACAGGGGAAGCATAATATCTCACCCAAACTAGCAATTCCTACATCCAGCTGTATCCATCCTTCAACACATAACCAAGAAACCTTCGGAAACCATCTACCTCAACCTTCGAAGAGCATCCGTTATACAAGTTATGGCGATACTCCCGAACTCCCGCCCCAGTACTGGGTGGCGTCGAGGTTATCTCACCAACGAACTGCATAAAAGAGATTTTCGATGTCGGCGTACTAAAATCAGGTATTCCAGAACTGCAACGATAAAATTATGATGACAACACCTCAGAGCTCAACTCCCCGGGACACTTCCACTAAACCCCTGACAGGAGGCACCAAGACAATGTTCTCATCATAAAACCATCGGAACGATTCCAAGATACCCGCGTGATCCTAAAAAAAATTTAGTGAAATTTGAGGAGAGAAGAATCAAAACTCTATGTCAGGATGCCTTACCAGAGCGATGAGGAGACTGGGAAGTAAAAAGAATTCCTAAACTCTCCGATATATAATTTCTAAAGACTCAAAACATTTTTCTAGACACAACTCGGCCGCTAAAAACGATCAAGCAATGGGGCTCCTAAGGTCGGGGATCGCTCTGATACCAACTTGTAACACCCTCGATGCGACTATAGCTCCCACGTGTCGAGGCACGACTTAGAGACATAATCGCATAGAAGGCATATGTCGCAAGTTAGGCAATCTTCACAAACATCCCATGTAATATATTAATAAAAGGGGAGATAACATAGTTGGCTTACACTCGCCACGTCAATCAAGTACATAAATAACATTACATCATCCAAACACTCATGGCCCGACTATGGCGCCAAAATAAAAGAGAACCCAACATGCGACATGGTCCCAATCACCCCCAACTGGGCACCACTACTGATCATCGGGAAAGGAAACATAGTAACACTGAGAGTCTTCGTCGAACTCCCACTTGAGCTCATACGCGTCTCCTGAAGTGGAATCATCAGGCCCTGCATCTGGTGTAATAGTAATCTGTGAGCCACAGGGACTCAGCAATCTCGCACCCTCGCGATCAAGACTATTTAAGCTTGTAGGTAAGACAAGGTAAATATGTGGAGCTGCAGCAAGCGACTAGCATATATGGTGGCTAACATATTCGCAAAGGAGAGCGAGAAGAGGAGGCAAAGCGCGAGCGAGAAACTAGAGAGAAACCTGTGCAAACATTACTCCAACACCGTGTCCACTTCCCGGACTCCGCCGAGAAGAGGCCATCATGGTAACACACTCAGTTGATTCATTTTAATTAAGTTAAGGTTCAAGTTATCTACAACCGGACATTAACAAATTCCCATCTGCCCATAACCGCGGGCACGGCTTTTCGAAAGATCAAATCCTTGCAGGGAGTCCCAACTTAGCCCATGACAAGCTCTCACGGTCAACAAAGGAATAGACCTCCTCCCAAGACGTTCCAATCAGACTCGGTATCTCGGTAACTCAAGACACTTCGACAGGTTAAAACAAGACCAGCAACACCGCCCGAATGTGCCGACAAATCCCGATAGGAGCTGCACATATATCGCTCTCAGGGCACACTCAGATGAGCCAGACGTCGGGTAGGCCAGTCCGGAGTTGCCCCTAGTAGCCCCGGACATCGCTCGGTTGGACCAACACTCAGAGGAGCACTGGCCCGGGGGGGTTAAAATAAGATGACCCTTGAGTCTGCAGAACCCAAGGGAAAGAAAAGGCTAGGTGGCGAATGGTAAGACCAATGTTGGGCATTGCTGGAAAAGCTTTAATCAAGGCGAACTATCAAGGGGTTCCCATTATAACCCAACCGCGTAAGGAACGCAAAATCCGGGAACATAACACCGATATGACGGAAACTAGGGCGGCAAGAGTGGAACAAAACACTAGGTGAGAGGCCGAGCCTTCCACCCTTTACCAAGTATATAGATGCATTAAGGTAACATAGCAATATAATGATATCCCAACAAGTAAATAAATGTTCCAACAAGGAACGGCCTCCAATCTTCACCTGCAACTAGCAACGCTATAAGAGGGGCTGAGCAAAGCGGTAACATAGCCAATCAACGGTTTGCTAGGACATGGTGGGTTAGAGGTTTGACATGGCAATTTGGGAGGCTTGAAAGCAAGTGGTAGTCATCGTAGCAATGACATAGCAAAAGAGCGAGCAAACTAGCATAGCAAAGATAGTAGTGATTTCGAGGGTATGATCATCTTGCCTGCGCAGTTGTCAGAGTTGACTGGATCCTCAAGAGCAAACTCAACGGGCTCCTCGTTAGCGAACTCGTCTCCCGGCTCTACCCAAACAAGACAAACAAGCAACAAGGATACAATCAACCACATGCACGACCAAGCAATATGATACAATGATGATATGCTATGCGGGATGCGATGCGGGATGCAAAATGCAAGATATGACAGGAAATGCATGAACCTGGCCTCAACTTGGAAAACCAAGTGTGCCACTGGAAGGATGAGGTGAAATCGCTTGAAAACGATATAAAGAACGCCGGAATCGGAGTTACGGTTTGGAAATGGCAAGCGATTCAAAAATGACACCGGTCTGTGATTTACAGCAAGTAGCCATCTAAATGCAATGAGATGACCATGCTACAGCACACAAACATGACAAAAAAATACATGGAAGGGATGCACACAAGATGCTTAACAAAAGTCTAGCAGTGAGCTACGGCCAATTCATCCACTAACAGGTTCAAACAAGCATGGCAAAAATGCATATGACAAACAGATCTCAGACTTAGTGAAATTAACACTTGTGTGGAATTTCAGATCAGGTAGCCCTCTTCGGAGCAACAAAGCTATGCTACAGGACCTGAACATGGCAAAGTAAAGCATGACATGGAGCTACTCAAAGAGCTTAACAAAAGTCCCTTAGTGACCTTGAGCCAAAAGGGATCAGAAAATACAATTGCAAGCATGTGAACATAGCAAAAACATAATCAGTTTTCAGACTTAGTGAAAACTGGCACATGCTGAAATATAACTCAAGTAGGCATGTTTACGAGCTCGATGCACTCACTATGGTGCAAGTCATGGCAAGACAAGCATACATCCATCAATAAGGCACAAAATTCAAGCTAGACATGGCAAGAACAATAGCATAGCATGCACGGATTAACTACAACATCATCGGCAAAATTGCAAACAAGTTGACAATCTGCCCAGATTCACAAAGTAGCAAAAGTAGAGCTCGATTGACTCAAGCTAGGGTGCTCCATAATTGCAAACAAAGACAGGGATGGATAGAGCACTACAATATTAACAAAACATCCTTACTGATCATCCTCAAAAGAGGCACGGGTCACTAGGAAACAACAAGAACATATGGCATCATGAGATAAACAGCTCCAGGACTTGGTGGAATCACTAAGTCCCTGAAAACAGAATTAGCAAGTGCACCACTTTGCAAGATTGCACAAGTCACCACACACATCCTAAAAATACATGGGTTGCACCTCTTGAAAGATGACAAAACCCTTAACAAAACAAATGTAGAGCACAGGGGCATATCATTCACACATTAATCATGGCAAAAATGACAAAAACCTAAACGGAGTAGCAGATCTGGCAATTAACTCAAGTAGCCCTCTTCTAACAGCATTTCAGGCATCAAGATGAACTCAAATGAAAATTATGCAATGTAATGAAATGATGTACTCTCTGAGATGAACATTTTTATATGCTATATGCATGAATCGGAGCTACGGATGCAAAGTTACGTGGCTACGAACATGAGCATATGGACTGAGAATTTCGGGACTTAGACAAAAAGTGAACCTGTTGGGTTTACTGTTCATCGGAATCTAGATCTCATGAAAACACTGTAGCGGCGGCGGATCCGGCGCTCGCCGGCGACGAGGGCTCGCCGGAGAAGGAGGAAGGGCCGGCCGGAGCGGTGGCGCTCGCCGGAGTGCCCCGCGGGGGCCGGAGCGGGCGGCTGTGGCGGTGGCGGCGCGGCGGCAGCGCGGCGCGGTGAAGGCGGCGGCTGGCGGCGCGGGCAGGCGGGAGGCGGCGGCAGCGCGGCGCGGCGGCGGCGGCGGTGGCTGGCGGGCGAGGCGGCGGCAGCGCGGGAGGCGGCGGCAGCGCGGGAGAGGAGGCGGGGCCCGGGCGCGCGCGGGGAGGGCCGGCCTTGGGCCCGACGGGCCGGCGGGTGTGGCGGTGGTGATGTGGTCCGGGGCGCCCACGTGGCGGCTCCCGGTTGGCGGAGGCGGATCCGGACGTTGTCCGGCCTGTGCGGACACGTCCGGCGGTGGCGGAGATGGTTTTTTTAGGGTTTGACGAGGGGATCCGAGATTTGGAATGGGGGAGGTATATATAGGCATAGAGGGAGCTAGGAGAGTCCAAATGAGGTGCGGTTTTCGGCCACGCGATCGTGATCGAACGCTCTAGGTGATGGAGCAGAGTTAGGTGGGTTTTGGGCCAAATTGGAGGGGTGTTGGGCTGCAACACACACGAGGCCTTTTCGGTCCCTCGGTTGACCGTTGGAGTATCAAACGAAGTCCAAATGGTTCGAAACTTGACAGGCGGTCTACCGGTAGTAAACCAAGGCCGCTTGGCAAGTCCCGGTCCAATCCAGAAATGTTTAGTCCCCACACACAAAATAAAGCTAGAAATGACCACCGGAGGAGAACGAAACGCCGGAATGCAAAACGGACAACGGGGAAAAAGCTCGAATGCATGAGACGAATACGTATGCAAATGCAATGCACATGATGACATGATATGAGATGCATGACAACGACAACAACACACGGAGACAAAAACCCGAACCCGAGGAAATAAATATAACTTAACGCCGGAAACGGCAAGAGTTGGAGTACAAATTGGGAAAGTTACATCCGGGGTGTTACAATTATGCTTAAGTTCACCCATGGAGTCTTCTAGATTCTACATGTGGCAGAATCTGGTGGAATGTTGATGATAGTCAACATCCAATAGTGCTCGAATTTACCATCTCTGCACTGTCGGATTAGCTTCATCCAACAACCATCTTTCAAAGTTATTCACACACTATATAGGGGTATAGATAATGCATAAAAGTTCCTCCAAAAACACCTATAACTAATGGGAAGTGAACGTATGCTTAAAATGAAAAAAATGTAATACTCCCTCCTTCTAGGTGTATAAGTCATCTTAGTTTTTTTGCTAGTTAATAGCATTCCATGCAATGAATTAACCACTGCATGTCATGTTTGAAAGTCTCAAGCCATTGAAAGCATGCACGACCCACATCTCTTATTGGTTGATATGTCACGAAACAAGAAACGAGGAGGGAGTTAATGTACCGTGCCTAAGTGTTTTGGGATTATTTGGTTTTCAGAAGATGATTTACACACCTAAACAGAGGGAGTACAAAGAGAAAACATGAATTACAATTAAAAGAATGACATTTCTAACAAAATGTGAATGTGAACTACATATGTGTGCACGTGACCAGCACATACATTGTCAATACAAAATTTAATGCAAGAAATAACTTATGAGTAACATGCACAAATTGATGATGTGGTGCTTGCATGCATAGAGTAGAAAAACAATGTGATTTATGACTTGCATGCATGATGTGTTCTTGTGCCATAGTTGCATGTCTAGGAAAAAAGCTAGTAGTGGGTTGTACTAGCTATTTAGGAATATAAGATGTATACATGGAAGTTGTAGGGAAAGAGATGACATGTATCTCAATTCCTATGAGTAGGGATTGGAAAAGAGAGGTCATTTGGTTCACATCATAGGAACTTTTCTATTGAATCTAGAGATGACATGCATCTCAATTCCTATGAGGAGGGATTAGAAAAGAGATGTCATTTGGTTCACATCGTAGGAACTTTTCTATTGAATATACGCTAATGTTTATTTTCCTTTGAAATTATGGGAGTATAGGAATCCATTCATATGAACCAAGTGGCTCTAAATCTATAAAAATGATATCATGTTTATTTCCTTTGAAATGTGGAGTACATGAAACTATTCCTATGAACCAATTGGCTCTAAAGGAAAAAAAATCATATAAAAATCATATCATATAGAGTTCCTATGATATTCCTCCACACCAAAGGATGGTTGAAATTGCTACAAGTGATATGGCGGTCTTTCTTTGTAGACTCCTCCCCCATCTTTATAGTTACCTCTCGAAGATGAATGAAATGATATATACTGGGTATTCTATATGTGCATTTTGGTCCACGAAAACTCGGTAAAAGTTTGTGAGGTTCGAATTTTAAATAAAGCTACATGCACTACATTTTGGAACGGAGGGAGGAGCATACGACAGTTCCTAACACTCATGTGGAAGATTTGTCTGTAGGAGGAGTGGCTGCTCTGTTAAATGACATGGTAAAACTGACACTGTCGGATGCCGCTCTAACGGTTCTTACAGCGTTCATCAGGAAACGGCTTGTGGCGAACATTTGTCGGATAATGATTTATGGACACATGCATTGCATTGATACGTGCCCCCCCCTCTCTCACGTACACACGCAACCTCATGAGTCACGACTCTCCCGAGTCCTCTCGCACCCACCGTTTATCTGCAAGTAGACGTCACACACATATGTGTTGTTCACACCCTACCCTTAGAACTTCTAAAAAACAAAAGATGATGCGCACCTTTTTATTTTAGCTCACATGTCACACACTTATACTATTACTCTTGTGGCGAACATTCTTTGGGCATAGTATATTGTACTCTCACGAAGAGAAGCGGTGCACGCATGCACTAGTTCTCTCACACCCACTCGCGGGTACATGTAGGAGCGCATTTTTTGAAGCTGGTACAACAAAATCACTCCACTATATATATAAGCAGGAGCCTTAGCGCTTGCTTTACTAGGGTTCCTCTCTTTCACTCTCTCATGCTCTCCAGATCTAAGCAAGACATAGGTGGCCGCACTCTCTCTCTGCTAACGGCTAGTCACAAATCCGTCCGGACCACCTCGACCGGGGCAGGGGTGTAGGCGCATCGTTCACATTGTTGTCGGCGGCGAGGGAGGAGACCAACGGCTACCCGCGCATCCCGGTTGGCGGCCGTGCCTTTCTCTTCGAGAGAGTGCCGGCTCGGGAGGGCCTCCGACCCCTGCTTCCTCCCTGCGGTATTCTGGCCAAGATGCGGCCTCCCGATGCTGTCTTTGCCACATGCCGACGACCCTTATGTATATATTTCTTCAAAACCTGCCTCGCTCTACTGGCCCAGCTCCCCACGTGGCTGTGTGTGGATCTTTTTCTACTTCCGTCGGCTGTTCCAAAGCCACCTAGACTTTTACTATTATTAGAGGTAAAGCTAGTTCATACAGTCAAATCTAAGAGTTGGCTCAAATAGGGAAGAAAGTGGGAAAGTTGTAGCATGAATCTAGGACTTGGTTCTAAGAGGAAACGGGGGAAAGTAGTAGATACTAGCTACCCAACCAGTCTCTTGGTTGAAAAGGTGAAAAGCATGGTGGATGGCGAAGGGTGGGTGGAAGTGGACCTGTCTCTTGGTTGAAAAAGGAAATAAAGTGAGGGGTGTTGGGCGACAACACAAATGAGAATGAGCAGGTCTAGATTTCCTATGCTCACATAGGAAAATGTCGCCGAGTAGATAAAAAATGGGACAAATGTAGACATGTTGCCTGAGTGTTTGCCACTCTCGGCAATCACATCTGCCTCACCACTTTATGCCCCTGCTGACCCTACGCCCATATCGCTACCGTTAATGTAAAATCACATGAAGCATTAAGCAATGCCACCTAATGTCACTATCAGTAATGGTCTAGTGTCGTCGATAAATTGAAGCAATTCCACCACCATTTTATGAAGTGCTTCCATCTTGCTTTATTTCCCATGAATTGTGCTTTTGCAATTACACTTAAATCTCACACCGCTAACATTGCTTCATCCTAGTGGAACTGCACAAATTTGATTGCACATTCACTGACCATGTGCTACTCTCATGACAGTAATACTAATGTTAATGTTCTGCATGTTAATCTAGTGGCAGTGTTGATGTGATGTGACGCTACTTACTTAAGGGCACTTTCATATTATCAATCTAGTGCCAATTATAACACAACATATGCTGTTGTTAATCATACGCCACAGCAAATATCTGTCACTGTTTAAATAACCGTATTTTGTATTTGCGCAAACAGGGATGTCTGTCTCCATATCATTTCTATCTACGCAATCAAAAGTACACACCTCAGTTTTAGTACAACTGCACAAAATGAGATGGCTATTCCTAGCTGTCGTCCTCTAACCACCAGTGTTCCAGGTATTCCTACATTGGTAGTAACTAGGTAGAATGACCAACGCAATCTAAAAGAAGCTGATTTGTATGTTTTACTGCCTAATTGCAGTGCAGGGACGAGCGGAAAAAAACTGCATCCTAGTCCGGAGTGCATTTTCTACGAGTTGATCCATGCATCGAGGACTAGCTGGCATGGCTGCACGGAGGTTTTTGGGACAGGTGCGCGGATAAGAGGCATTGTGGTCTGCTTATTTCTGCAAATAACGGTGCTTAAATTTAGTGGAATGCACACGAATTTCAGCTGGTCAGTACACTACATGGTTCAGTTCAGCATTCCAGCTGAGAACACAACTATAATTGGTTATTATGGAATGAGAGAACCTAACCCTGGATGGTGGCAACAAGAAAAAACCAGAGTGAACTCCAGGAAATTTAAGCCTACTGGGAGGCCCTTTGCTCAGAGAAGCCTTGCTTGTTTTTTTCCTAATTTATAAACCTTCTCACAACTTTGTCTTTTGCTGTGAACTAGTATATGTTTGTTATGTTCTATGAATCATTGAGATGTATAAAATTGCTTAACTTATGCTTTTCAAGTTTTTTATGAAGTCGAGTTTAATGTAAGTGTTCCACATGAACGATGGACTAGTGTGTGAACGTTTGGAATTTACATTGTGGCGTCAGTTAACTGCAGGAACCACTGTAACAATATACAGAGTTGCTTATATGTCAGACAACAGATTATTGATTGTTAGTTGGTCGATAGCCTAGTGTTGAAGCGAGTTGAGCCAATGTGTCGTGTTTTGCACAACTGCTTACAAGTGGGGTAGCACCAATAGTGTTTACAAGTACTTATGTATACGTCGGTGCACAGTTCTCGAATGAGTACTCTATTTCATCAAACATACACTGCTCGTATGATAAACCGTGACAACTTATGTCTTACCATACCATATTCATGCAAAAAACTAGTGAGGACGCATATGTTTCGGCAACAATTACGATGGTTCTCACATGATTCACGGGCACACAAAAGTAGCAGCAGTTCCCATAGCCGGATTCAAACAGAGTACTACCCTAGAGGGCTCGATAATAGGCAAGGTTCGGATAATTAGACACAATCCAAACTACTATTTGATAATCCCCAAGTGCAGGGAATCATCATAGCAATTTCCAAAGGTGGAAGTGATAAGTATGGAATGTCGAACCAACAAGGAGCTAATGGTAAGATCAATATTATCTCAAGCCCTATCTGCCACTGATACGACTCTACGTACATCGAACGTTTTCTTCCAACAAGAAACGAGAAATAAAACTACGTTGTGGGTATAAAGTGGATAACTTTGTATTGTATCGGAGAGCTAAAATATTAAAGTAGGTGTTGTTATCATAAAGTTAGAATATATTACTAAATATTATAAATAGCGAGTGTGGAATAATGGTGGATCGGTGTGCGGAATTGTCCTAGGCAATTGTTAACAAGACCGGTAATCACTATTGCAATTTCATAGGAGGGAGAGGCATAAGCTAACATACTTTCTCTTCTTGGATCATATGCACTTATGATGGGAACTCTAGCAAGCATCCGCAACTACTAAAGATCATTAAGGTAAAACCCAACCATAGCATTAAAGTATCAAGTCCTCTTTATTCCCATACGCCATGTCCCGCTTATCTGTGTTTGTGTTTCAGTCACTCATGCAACGCAGACAATAAGCAAACCTTGGACATATTGCAACACCCTACAGTGGGAATCCCTCAAGCTTGCGCGACACGGAGGGCACCATAGGACAACACCAAAGTAAAACATACAACTCATACCAATCTAGATCATCAATCAACCCAAAGACAAAGGACATCTACTCAAAACATCATAGGATGGCAACACATCATTGGATCGTAATATGTGGCATAAAGCACCATGTTCAAGTAGGGATTACAGCGGGGTGCGGGAGAGTGGACCGCGTAAAAGAGATGAGGACGGTGATGTTGATGAAGATGATTACCGCGACAATGATTCCCCTTCCGATGGCACTCCGGTGCCACCGAGAGAGAGGAGGAGAGGTTCTCCCCCTTTTGCTTCCTCATCCATGCCCCCCTGGACGGGGAGAGGTTCTCCCTCTGGTCCTTGGCCTTCATGGTGATGATGGCCCCTCCGGGATCCTCCTCCATGCCCTCCTGTGATAATGGCCACCTCTAGCAGGGTACCAGAGAGGGCCTAGATTGATTTCTCGTGCCTACAGAGGCTTGCAGCGGCAGAACTTCCGATCTAGGTTATTTTCTGGAGGTTTCTATATTTATAGAAATTTTTGGCATCGGTCTCACGTCAAGGAGATGCCCGAGTTGTCCACGAGGTAGGCCCACGCGCCCGGGGGGCGCGCCCCCACCCTCGTGGGTGGCCCGGGACTCTTCTGGCCCAAATCTTTTACTCCGGGGTCTTCTTTTGGTCCATTAAAATCGTCAAAAATTGGCATGTCAATTGGATTCCGTTTGGTATTCCTTTTCTGTAAAACTCAAAAACAAGGAAAAAAACTGGCAATGGGCACTAGGTTAATAGATTAGTTCCAAAAATCATATAAAATAGCATATAAATGCATGTAAAACATCCAAGGTTGATAATATAATAGCATGAATACTTCATAAATTATGTATACGTTGGAGATGTATCAGCATCCCCAAGCTTAATTCCTGCTCGTCCTCTAGTAGGTAAATGATAAAAGAAATAATTTATGAAGTGTGAATGCTAGCAAGTGCATAAGTTTCATCAATGATAGTTCCAATCACTTTTTCTAGCATCATTATATATCATAACAGTAGCTCATCTTCATAAAACTTTTCATGATCAAGTAACAAGCTACTCACATGTTAAAGTATAGATCATAAACTTTCTTGAAACTAACAAACTATAATCTCAGTCATCAAACAATTGCAATTCATCTTATTTTCCGGAAGGGTCTATGTCAGAGCTTTGATTTAGCAAACTCCACATACTCAACTATCATTTAATCTTTCACAATTTCTAACACTCACGTGATATTTATGGGTTCAAAGTTTTAATCGTACACAGAGAAAGATAGGGGCTTATAGATTCGCCTCCCAACCTTTTACCTCAAGGGTAATGTCAACAATAATAGTTCATGATAACTTACATCCAATTGGATATATATATCATGATCTTTCCAATACAATGTGCTTGCCAAAGGATAAAATGTAAAAAGGAAAGGTGAAGATCACCATGACTCTTGCATAAGGGTAAAAGATAAAAGTAAAAGATAGGCCCTTCGCAGAGGGAAGCAGAGGTTATCATGCGCTTTTATGGTTAGATGCACAAAATCTTAATGCAAAAGAACGTCACTTTATATTGCCACTTGTGATATGGACCTTTATTATGCAGTCCGTCGCTTTTATTTCTTCCACATCACAAGATCGTGTAAAGCTTATTTTCTCCACATTAATAGATCATACATATTTAGAAGGCAATTTTTATTGCATGAACCGATGACAACTTACTTGAAGGATCTTACCCAATACATAGGTAGGTATGGTCGACTCTCATGGCAAAACTGGTTTAAGGAATGTTTGGAAGCACAAGTAGTATCTCTACTTGGTGCAAAGAATTTGTCTAACATGAGGGGGAAAAGCAAGCTCAACATGTTGGATGATCCAAGACAATATGCTTTATTTCGGATATAAGAAAACATAACGCATTACGTTGTCTTCCTTGTCCGACATCAACCTTTTAGCATGTCATATTTTAATGAGTGCTCACAATTACAAAAGATGTCCAAGATAGTATATTTATATGTGAAATCTCTCTTCCTTCAATATTCTTTCATGAATTGTTCAAGTGACCAATTCTACGTTTGCTAACTTTCAATAAGTTTACTACCTATACTTATTCTGTGTGAAGTCATTACTGCCCATGGTATAAGCATGTGAAACATATATAAATTAAGATGTATGATATTCAATTAATTCAAACATTTACTCATAGGATATATGTGAAGCACGTGAGTAAATGACAAACTACTCCAAAAAGATATAAATGAATGACACCGAGTAGTCAAATAATTAACTAGCCATGGGAGGATTCTTTTTTTTCATTCAAGATTTCAGATCCAATGATTTTATTCAAACAGCAAGTAAAATTGAAAATACGCTCCAAGCAAAACACATATCATGTGACGAATAAAAATATAGCTCCGAGTAAGGTTTACAGATAATTTTGAAGACAAAATAGGGGATGCTTTCCAGGGCATCCCCAAGCTTAGGCACTTGAGTCTTCCTTGAATATTACCTTGGGGTGCCTTGGGCATCCCCAAGCTTAGGGTCTTTCCACTCCTTATTCTCCTCATATCGATATCTCACCCAAAGCTTGAAAACTTCAATCACACAAAACTTAACGGAACTTCGTGAGATAGCTTAGTATGATAAAGAGTAAACCATTCACTTTGGTACTGTCAAAGACAAGGCTCTTAATTGTTCTCACACAATGCCTACTGTACCATATCATTTCTACAATTTATATTAAGAAATATAAGCCATAGAAACTAGAAGACAAGCAAACTATGCAATGAAAACAGAATCTGTTAGAAACAAAACAGTCTGTAATGATCTGAACACGAACCTTACTTATGCTACTCCAAAAATTCTTAAGTAAATTGGTGGACGTGAGGAATTTGTCTATTGATCTTCTGAAAAAAGAATCAACTCAATCGCACTCTTCTGTAAAAAAAATGGCAGGTAATATCGTGAGCACAAAGTTTCTGTTTTTTACAGCAAGATCACATTAACTTTCACCCAAGTCTTCCCAAAGATCTTACTTGGCACTTTATTAAACAAAATCTATAATACATGATTAATTCAGTAGCTTAATCATGAGAACACACAAAAATAGTAAGGGTAAATATTGGGTTGTCTCCCAACAAGCGCTTTTCTTTAATGCCTTTTAGCTAGGCATGATGATTTCAATGATGCTCACATAGAAGATAAGAATTGAAACATAAAGAGAGCATCATGAAGAATATGACTAGCATATTTAAATCTAACCCACTTCCTATGCCTAGGGATTTTGTGAGCACACAATTTATAGGAACAAGGATCAACTAGCATAGGAAGGAAAAACAAGGATAACTTCAAAACTTTAAGCACATAGAGAGGAAACATGATATTATTGTAACTCCTACAAGCATATATTCCTCCCTCATAATAATTTTCAGTAGCATCATGAATTAATTCAACAATATAACCATCACAGAAAGCATTCTTTTCATAATCTACAGGCATAGAAATTTTACTACTCTCCACATAAGCAAAATTCTTCTCATTCGGAATAGTGGAATCATTACTAACTAAAGTTGACACTCTTCTAGATCCACTTTAGATTATAGTATTATTCATACTCCAAAATATATAAGTGAAGTTCATGGAGCATTCTACAATTAATATAGACTAACCAATATCCAAGCTCAAAATATATAAGTGAAGCACACGAAGCATTCTATAAAACCATACTCAAAATATTTAAGTGAGGCACAAAGAGCAATTCTATAAGATCATACTTAGAAGATATAAGTGAAGCACATGAAGTATTCTATAAATTGTGAAGGAACATCTCATACTATCATGGTTCTTAAAGAAAAATAAAAACACAAAGGACACAAATCATGTGAACAAAACAAAAACCGAGGTATACCGATAATTGTTGAAGAAGAAAGATGGGATGCCAACCGGGGCATCCCCAAGCTTAGATGCTTGAGTATCCTTAGAATATTTACTTGGGATGCCTTGGGCATACCCAAGCTTGAGCTCTTGCCTCTCTTTATTCTTCTCACATCGGTAACTCCTCGTTCTTCGAAAACTTCATCCACACAAAACTTTAACAAAAACTTTGTGAGATCCATTAGTATAATAAAGCAAATCACTACCTTTAGGTACTGTTTCAAACTCATTCCAATTTCATATTAGAACTATATCTACTGTATTCCAACTTCATCATGGTTCATATCCCCCGATACTAGCCATAGATGCATCAAAATAAGCAAACAACGCATGAAAAACAGAATCTGTCTAAAACAGGACAGTCTAAAACAGAATCTGTTTAGTAAACTTCTGTAACTCCAAAAATTATGAAATAAATTTGAAAATTTTAACAATTTGTACAGAATTAATGTGCAAAAAGTTTCAGACCCATTTGACTCTCCAGTAAAACAAATGTAAAATCACGCACTACAGCCAAAGTTTCTGTTTTTGTTCTGCACATAGTAAACAAGCAATCTAATCATCCTAAAACCAAAGCTTGGCACATTATTTTTATAATACAATGGGATAATTATTTTCAGAGAAGCCTCCATGAATTTTTTTACATTGTTTCCATGAGCATGAACACAAGTGCTCAAGGTCGACCCTCATTTCTTCAATGCATAATCTTCCAATCACTTCTCTTATGGAAAAAAAATTTAGGCATGCGAGACAAGTAATTTTTTTGTATTTTTATTCTTTAAAAAAATTGTATGTTTCACCAACAACTAAACATAAACAAAAAGGAAAAACAAAATCTACTTAGTGAAGAAAGCAAACAAGCATACACAAGAATATCAACCCCACGCTATTGCTCCCCGGCAACGGTGCTAGAAAAGAGCTTGATAATCCCCAAGTGCAGGGAATCATCGTAGCAATTTCCAAAGGTGGAAGTGATAAGTATGGAGTGTCGAACCCACAAGGAGCTAAAGGTAAGATCAATATTCTCTCAAGCCCTATCTGCCACTGATACGACTCTACGTACACCGAACGTTTGCTTCCAACTAGAAGCGAGAAATAAAACTACGTTGTGGGTACGAAGTGGATAACTTTGTATTGTATCGGAGAGCTAAAATATTAAAGTAGGTGCTGTTATCATAAAGTTAGAATATATTACTAAATATTATAAATAGCGTGTGTGGAATAATGGTGGATCGGTGTGTGGAATTGTCCTAGGAAATTGTTAACAAGACCGGTAATCACTATTGCAGTTTCATATGAGGGAGAGGCATAAGCTAACATACTTTCTCTTCTTGGATCATATGCACTTATGATTGGAACTCTAGCAAGCATCCGCAACTACTAAAGATCATTAAGGTAAAACCCAACCATAGCATTAAAGTATCAAGTCCTCTTTATTCCCATACACCATGTCTCCCTTATCCGTGTTTGTGTTTAAGTCACTCACGCAACGCAGACAATAAGCAAACCATGGACATATTACAACACCCTACAACGGGAATCCCTCACGCTTGCGCGACGCAGAGGGCACCATAGGACATCACCAAAGTAAAACATACAACACATACCAATCTAGATCATCAATCAACCAAAGACAAAGGATATCTACTCAAAACATCATAGGATGGCAGCACATCATTGGATCATAATATGTGGCATAAAGCACCATGTTCAAGTAGGGATTACAGCGGGGTGCGGGAGAGTGGACCGTGTAAAAGAGATGAGGACGGTGATGATGATGGTGATGTTGATGAAGACGATCACCACGACGATGATTCCCCTCCCGATGGCACTCCGGTGCCACCGAGAGAGAGGAGGAGAGGTTCTCCCCTTTGTGCTTCCTCATCCATGCCCCCTGGATGGGGAGAGGTTCTCCCTCTGGTCCTTGGCCTTCATGGTGATTATGGCCCCTCTGGGATCCTCCTCCATGCCCTCCGGTGATGATGGCCCCCTCCGGCAGGGTCCAGAGAGGGCCGAGATTGATTTCTCGTGCCTACATAGGCTTGCGCCGGCGGAACTTCTAATCTAGGTTATTTTCTAGAGGTTTCTGTATTTATAGGAATTTTTGGCGTCGGTCTCATGTCCAGGAGATGCTCGAGTCATCCAGGAGGTAGGCCCACGCGCCCCGGGGGTGGGGGTGGGCGCGCCCCCCACCCTCGTGGACGGCCCGAGACTCTTCTGGCCCAACTCTTTTACTCCGAGGTCTTCTTTTGGTCCATAAAAAATTGTCAAAAATTGACACGTCAATTGGACTCTGTTTGGTATTCCTTTTTCTGTAAAACTCAAATACAAGGAAAAAACAGAAACTGGCACTGGGCACTAGGCACTAGGTTAATAGATTAGTCCCAAAAATCATATAAAATAGCATATAAATGCATATAAAACATCCAAGGTTGATAATATAATAGCATGAATACTTGATAAATTATAGATACGTTGGAGACGTATCACTATTAAGCACTAGCTACGACAACTATTTCATGCCTCGGTCTAATTTGGGCTGGACACAAGACATACCTTGCCATGAACATCATCGAGGACGTCTGGTAGCAGCACAATCCTGTGAACCTTCATGAAGATAACGTTGTGGCCTTGCCACTCATAAACTTGTTTGTGGAGGCATGCCATGTCATCTTCCCGCGTAAGCTTGACAAGAATAGTATTCCTCACAAACGAAGGAGTAGCTTTGAACTTCTTGTGCTTCGGTACACCCTGGACAACACGCTTGACAATAGTGAGGCTGGAATACAACTCGACATCGGTATAAGTGCAGATGGCTTCTAGGATCCAACAGCCTAAGAACTCTTTTTTCCCAGTGCATATATTCAAGTCATCTGCCTCATAGCGAGTGACATGTACAACAACACAATCCTTGTCTGCATCAGGGCTCTAATTGAAACAGAAACAAATTCTGAATTACTTTCCAGTATAAGAAACACAAGTTATTTAAGCCACTATGTATAGCATGGCATCGAAGCTAATAAAATTTTGCATTATTCATCACCACATACTTAGATGAAAAACCACAATCGAGATCGGCAAAGAAGAAAATCACCTTGGGCAGCTTAGCGGGGGGGGGGGACACATCCTCGAAGGGGGAAAATTGCTCCTGCGGTGCCATGGGGGATGTAACCTCAAACGGGGCATTGACCATCTCAGTAGTGGCTGTGAGTGTATCTGGGGTCGGCTCGGTGGCTACCTCCATCTTCTTGGAGCTCTCTGTCTCGTGGGGATCAGCCTCCCGTGTCTGCTCCAATATCGGCAGATCTTTGCCTGGTTCTCCTTGGTCCATCATGAAACCGACGAATACTAGGAGACCACTGAAAGGAAAACACAATCGCAATGACAATGACAAAAAAGAGAGTGAGGATTGGTTACTGCTTTGCAAAAGTTCTCTTTTTTATCTGAAGGAAAATATACCAACATCACGGATCTGCTTACCTTCCCTTTGTTGGGAGACAAGAACAGTGGCAGATGCGAGTGTTGGCTTTCTTGAAGACGGTGAGGGAGAAGGGGATTCAACAAAGAGTGAAATGATGGTTGCTTCGTCCGTCAAACTTAGACTGCGGGGAGGTGGGGTTTTGTGATACGATGGCTCGTTACTGCCGCACTATGACCGGGGTGACTCTCCGCCTGCATACTGCCTTCTAATTTGGTGGATGGCATTTGGGCCCTTGCGCGGCATGGCCCTCATGTTGGTGAACAAAAGTAAAATGACATTCGGTAGAGGGAGACATTTCTATGACCTAGGAGGAGCCAGAAGCGGTAGTGTATCCACTGTACTAGTAGTAATTGTTTTTCTGGGTAGCTGTAGAGTGTCTCCACTGTACTAGTAGTAATTGTTTCTCTGGGACCAAGACAAAACAGCCCATCCACCCTAGTAAATAATAAAATCAATTCAAAAGCCCATATATTTACTCAATGAGAGGCCCTACCCATGCCCAGCACACCACCCCCCAAAAAAACCTGGGTGCTCTTCTTCCTCCTCACTCCCACCCACCTCACGTCATCTTGCTCCACTCGTACCCCCAAATTCCTCACCTCACTCCTACAGAAAACCCCAGCTCCCCTTCTTCCTCGCTACTACAGAAAAACCCTAGCTCCCCTTCTTCTTCACACGCACTACAACTAGGCTCGTCATTCGTTATTTTGCTCAAATCCGTGAGCACGACGTGACGCCCTCGAGGAAAATGGAGTCGGCTGACCCCAGTGGCAAGAAGATGAGGCTCCCGCCAGTGGCGATGCCTGTTGTAGATCCCGCACCCAGCGGCGTGGGGAGAAGCAGCGACCCCGCCCCTGTCGGATCCCAGGAACCCATAGAATCTTGGGTGGACCGCATCAGCGATCTCCCGGACGTCGTCCTTTGGGAGATCATCTCGCTTCTCCCCATCATGGATTGCTGCCGCACCCAAGTCCTCTCAATTCAGTGGCGCCCTCTATGGCGCGCCATGCCCCTTAATATTGACTGTCGTTAGCTATCTCCCTTCAATGATTTTGAAATCCCCAGAGCCATCATCTCCTCCCACCAGGGCTCTGTTCAAAACCTCTACATCCCATCATGCTACCTGAGCAAGCATACCATGCCCTACACGGTGGACGCCTGGCTGAAATCCCTTGAATTCATAGAACTACAGCTGCTTGAGTTCTACTATTCTCCTGGAAATCACCTATGAGATAGCGAACGCCATGTACTTGTGCCCTCAGGACCGATGTCCATCTCGCGGTTTTCCTCCTCTCTCCACACCGCCACCTTTGTGCTGTGCTACCTACCAGACAATCTGGCACTAAACCTCAATAAACTTTCACTTGTGCAAGTTCGTATATCGAAGGCCTCATTGCACAACATCATCCACTCCAGTTGCCCTGCCCTGGAGTGCTCGGTGCTTGTTTTTACAGTTAGAATTGGTTGTCTCCAAATAAAGTCTCTTAACCCTGTAAGAATTGGAATTTCTTTTGATGGGAGGCATCTCATCATCCAAGATGCCCCTTCACTTCAAAGGTTGATCCTTGATTCTAGTTATTCGCCGTCGCAAATAACCGTCCTCTCCACGCCTAAACTAGAGACCTTGGGTGTAATACATGATCTCTGTGCTCATTTCAATATGGTGTTTGGCTCCACAGTTCTTCGGATACTTTATATTATCATCTACACTTGTAACCATAAGCTGCATTTTAAATTTCTGCGCATAAGTTATATATCATCTCGGAGTACACATTTTGTACAAATATTATGTTCTATGCTCAATGAAGAGTTTGTCCATGGATAGCCTATCAATGGTGCTGGATTCTATTAAGATCTTATATATTCAAATGAATAGTTTTGATCTGAACAAGATTATTGGCTTGCTGCAATGCTTTCCATGTCTGGAGAAGGTCTATATAAAGGTGATAATTTCACGCACATTGGAAGCCCGCATATAGTGTACTAGAATTAACCATTCAGCTATTGCTCTTTCGACACTCTTTTTTTATACCTTAACTATTTTCAATCTTCATGTCTATTTAGGCAAAAGGACGGGGTAAGAAAGTTATAACCAATCGGTGGATACGTAAGCACCGGGATTTTCTCACTTCTCATGACATTTGATTGAAGACAATAACGCTAGAACGATATGTATCCAACCATGCAAACACTAGATTTGTCACATTCTTCCTGCTGAATGTGAGGTTACTATTGTCCATCAGGCTTAAGTTTATCAGCAACATGGTTTTCACGGATGGGTATGTTGAAGAGCAAAAAAAGGAGTTTCAGGTGGGCAAAAGAGCTTCTGAACGTGTCGGGCTTCTATTTACAACATATTGTGGTCATAATCCAGTAAATTTGACGACCTAGGATGTTCATTCTATGGACTTGACCGATCCATTTGACTGTGACTACCGAAAACGGTGCTGGAGATAGATGTTGTTGCCCTTTTCAACCTGGGTTTTTTCTAAACCTGATGAACAATTAACCCTCGTGCTTTTGTACAGTTTGTAAGCTGGAGTTAGATGTTCTTGCCCTTTTCAACTCGGCTTTTACTGTCATATTTTCTTTGAAACAAGGCAAGTGGCTTGCCATTCATTTAATTTAGAGTGAAATATTGTAACAAATCCCAACCAAGGGAAATAACATCACTCTCACCGGCTGCCTGAGCTCACTGTGCATTACAGAAGCCGGGTGATTAGCCCTCACCAGCACCCACAAACTTATTTTGAACTAGCACACCAAATGGGCTGTAAATTTTCATAGGAAAGGCTACATGACCATGATAGATTAGGGTTCTGACATTTGGGACCCACGAGGAAATTTCCTATCCAAGGTGGTGTCGACTTACTAGCTAGTCAACAAACGATTCTGCCTACCAGCCATTGGATTGACATCCAACATCTGTCGTGTATCTTCTATCTCTTGTCTTCTTCCTCCAGCCGCCTAAACCAAACCACCCCGTCGGCTCCGCCTGCTCCCGCCTCCCATGGTTGGCTGCGCCTCCGCCGCCCTACCGTACCCTCCAACGTTGGACAGTCCCTCCCTCTATTCCCCCACATGTCCTATTATTCTTCAGCGACGTCAGCCCCAACACGCACCCGCACCCGAACCAGCAACCCTCATACTCCCCTCCGCCTGCGACTGGACCAGCGCATCTTCCACGGCTCCTGTTTGTTCCGTCCAAGGCCTCGTCATCGTCCTCCGCCTTGGTTCGCTCGTCGTGCATGGTGCGCAGCCCTCTTGCATTGCCAACGTCGTCAACAACCGAGAGGAACAAGGAGATGACTGTACGTGGAGAGGATGACAGTAGGGACCCACCAGAGTCATGGAAGTACACAAGCAAGTGCCTCATTATTACAAGCCCAAAAAATGGTTCCTCCTAATGGTTGGACATCTGGGGTTCACGCCATTGCCAACGTAGTCAATAAACGAGAGAATTACACAACGAGCGGCTGACACCAGGGACCCAACAGGTTGCACAGTTGTTATTTACTTTTTTTAGGAACAAGAAGTTGTTATTTATACTAGTTTTAGCGACGGATCAGGGTAACAACGGGGTTGTGCGGGGGCTGTGGCCCGTCTAGCCAGGGTTTTATTTATGTTTACCACATCATGAGCCCAGTTGTATTTTTTTCTTGCTGAAAATGGCTAACCCAGCTCTATTTTTTAAAGAAATACCCAAACAAGGCCTACTTGCTTTATTAGCCCTGCTGGGCTGCAAATCTTTCAAGACGAGGAGAGTTTTATTCGGTTTTCCCAGAAATGGGTTGTACATTTTTAAAACACATCAAACCAGGAATTAGTTTCTATTTTTTTCGTTACAAGATTTCAAATTCCATTGATTTCTATGCGTGGACAATTATTTGGATTATATATTTATATAAATTATTTTTCGAAATAGTTTGAATGTGACTCGATATTTCGGGATTGCAAACAGTTGACCGCACCAAAATATGCAAAATTTAGTATAATTTTCAACTGTGGCCACAATATGGGGTGTAATGCTAACAAAAAGAAGATGGGCTCCAAAAAACTTCTTAAGAATTAGCAAATGGGCTGTAAATTATTAGAAAATAATGGCAGATGGGTTGTATACTGTTTTCCATAGATTTGAGGCTGACTTGTGTGCCTACTACAGGTTGACGCATATGCTTTCCTAAGAAAAAGGTTGACGCACACGCAACGCCATGTCAACTTAGTCAACACACGAGAGCAGTGACTATTGGATGTCCATCCAACGGCTGTCGTGCTTCTTCAATCTCCACTCTTCCTGCTCCATCCGCTCAAACAAGCGCCGGCGGGACTGCCTGCTCCCTCCTCCCGCGGCCGGCTATGCTGCCGCGCAGGCCTCATCACCCCACCGTACTTCCATCGCTGGCCTAGCCATCCCTCTACTCACCCACACCTGCTGTTACTCTCCGGCGATGGAAGATCAACCAGTAAACCCTCGTACTCCCCTCCACGTGGGAAACAACTGCCGAGTCTTCCCTGGCTCCGTGTCATTCCCTTCCTAGGCCTCGCCGTCGTCCACCGCCCAGGTGCTCTCGGCACGGTGCGGTCCACGCGGTCAACGAACGACATCCATCCGAAGTGGACTGTACGTGGAGAGGCTGACAGCTGGGTCCACGACCGCACGCAAGGAAATGCCTCCTTATTACATGCAAAATAATGATTCCTCCACCTGATAGCTGGGACCCACCGGAAGGGCCTCTGTATTTCGTGAAAAAAAATGTTCCCCCCGTTGACAGGTCGGACCCACCAGCTATATCTTCGCACGCAAGGAAGTGCCTCCTTATTACGCACAAAAAAATAAATACCCCCTGCTAGCTGGGACCCACCATAGTGGGAGGCTGACTTGTGGGCCTACTAAGTTGACAGGGACGGAGGGCTTTGTCAACTTAGTCAATATGAACGATTCTAGCTCCAGTGATCGTAAGATGTCCATCCAACGGCTGTAGTGCTTCTTCAACCTCTGGTCTTCTTGCTCCAGCCGCCCAAACCAGCGCCGGTCATGCCGCGTGCTCCTGCCTCCCATGACCGGATGTGATGCCGCAGAGGCCTCACCGCCCCTACTACTCCCACGGCTGGCCAGGCCATCCACTCACCCACACCCCCTGTTATTCTGCGGAGACGGCAGCCTCACACCGCAGCCAAACCAGTGAACCCTTGTACTCCTCTCTGCGTAGGCTTCCACTGCCGCATCTTCCCCGGCTCTGCATCGTCCCCTTCCTAGGCCTCGCCGTCGTCCACCGCCCTGGTGCTCTCGGTGCGGCGTGGTCAACATGGTCAAGGAATGACTTTCATCGGAAGAGTATTGTACGTGGAGAGGCTGACAGCTGGGTCCATGGCAGCAGCAAGGAAGTGCCTCCTTATTATGCAGAAAATAATTATTCCTCCACCTGACAGTAGGGACCCACCGAACGGGCCACCGTATTTCATGAAAAAATCATTTCCCCCTGACTGGTGGGACCCACCAGCTACATCTTCGCATGCAAGGAAGTGCGTCCATATTACGGGCAAAAAAATGATTCGCCCCCTGACTGCTAGAACCCACCATCTACATCTTCGCATGCAATTAAGTGCCTAACAATCGGGACCCACCTGGTCGAAGCGTACGTAGCATTGTCATTCTAGTCAGGAACGTGTACGTACATACCGGCTATCGTGGTTTTTTCACGGCAGATGTCCTTGTGAAAGGACTTAGTCATGGAGCCATCGCTACGGGTTAGCTTAAAGGGGTTTAAAGCGGACAAAGGACATGAGAGTTTATACTGGTTCGGCCCCTTACGATGAAGGTAAAATCCTACTCCAGTTGTGACGGTATTGCTAGGGTTTCGATGACCAGGGAGCGAATCCTGTTTGCCTGGCTCTCGAGTTGTTGTGTGTTGTCCTTAAACCGCCACCGGGTCGCCCCCTTATATACATATGTCGACGTCCGTCGGTTTACAGAGTTTCGAGGCCAGATCATCAACGTGTCCAACTCGGTCTCTATTCTCCTATCTTACAGTACAAGTTACATGATAATGTCGGTTTATGTCTACATGCCTTAACCCGCTTTTGCGCCTTGGGCCTTCATAAAGCGCCACCATCCTTTGTTTTCCTGGGCTTCTAATCATCATAGAGTTAACCCGGGCACTCCTGGCCGGTTTATGTCCAGTAATAATATCCCCAACATTAGGCCCCAGATTGATTTGAACTTGTTCATGTCAATCTTCAACACTTAGAAAAATTCCTCCCCTTGCACCTTCACATAGATCTTGTAAACCGCCCTGATGTCATCCTCCGGATTTGTAGTAAACCGCCGTGACATCACCTGTTCATTTAAAGCCGAAGATACCCCTTTTATTAATGAGCATCCAACAATCGAGGCAACAATCTCGTTATCTATCCATTTTTTGGGCTCCTCGATTCCCGCGCATGCCGCTTATCTATTTGTCCTTATAAATAGGGCGGAGGACCCCTTCCTTTTCTTTCCGTTGCCCTCTCCTCTCTTCTTCCTCCTCGCGACGCCTTTGCACCCGAGCACCGCCACCGTCGTCGAGCTTCGTCGCTGCCTCATCGTTGGCCGCTGCATCGACCTGGTCGCTCCAGAGAGACGCGGCACACCTCCGCTACTTCGATAGCTACTGTAAGCCTTCCCCCTTTCTCTGTAGATCAACTTAGGGTTCATACGAGTTCATGGCGCTCCCTTCCTATTCTTCATCAGTCCATAGATAGTAGACCTAAGACTTGATGTGTTTCGTGTAGTAACTATGGTAGTCCTTATCTCAGCCAATAAACGAAACCTTATACACATAAGAACTTGATCTAGATCTTTTGCGAACTGCGTCAGGACCATACTATTTTTAGGTCGAAATCTTTTTCCTTTTCTGGACTTGCGGTAGATCCAAAATACCAATGTGATTTTATGAAACCTGTTTTTCCTTACTTAGTCATTTTTTCCTAAGATCTGCATCTTCCTTATCTGCGTAGGCGGTTTATCCTCGTAGAAAGTAATCTGTCATATGCCATTAGTCCCCTTGTAAACCGCTCGTCGCTTTACCATTTATAACTGCATCAGCCTCCGGTTTAGTAATATTACATGCTTGAATTCCTTTTTCTTATCCTGTTATGCTTTATGCATTGTCATTCATGAATCGTAAACCAGCAGTAATCTTTTCCAGCTCTTCACTTGCAAATGGCCAAACAATTCTATTCCTGTAACTGGGTCCCTTCCCGGGATACTGAGGAACAACTGGATGGATGTGTCAAAATTGGCACCTTGCCGAAGAAGGATGAAATCCATTGGCGAGTTCCTGGTCCTGAATGCCCTCCTACTCCCAAAGACGGTGAAGTAGTAGTGTTTGCTAATCACATGGGCCGTGGTTTTAAACCGCCTGGATCCAAGTTTTTCCGTGATGTACTTGCCAGCTTTCAGATCCACCCTCAAGATATTGGACCCAACTCTATATCCAATATCTGCAACTTTTAGGTGTTTTGTGAAGCCTATCTACAAGAAGAACCGATTGTCGAGCTGTTCCGGGATTTCTTTCACTTAAACCGTCGCACTGAATTCGTAGACGGACCCAACACTGAACTTGGTGGCGTCTCTACTCAGAAAAGGAAGGATGTTAGTTTTCCTCACGCCAAACTTCACAGTCACCCAAAGGATTGGAATCAAACTTGGTTCTATTGTAAGGACACTTCCCCTGAAGATGAGAATCCTCTACCGGGCTACCGTGCTCACCGGCTTACCAATACACATCCACTTCCGCAATGGGTAACTGCCAGGGAACGGGCCTCATATGCACCACAACTCGCCAAGCTTAGAGCTTTTATGGCCAACGGTTTGACTGGTGTGGACTTTGTTCGTTGCTGGCTGACCTGGAGTATCTTGCCATTAAGTCGCCGCTCTGGTTTAATGTGCGAGTACAGTGGTGACTTAAAAGAATCTCAATGTCGTATTAACATTCAGCTAACAGATGATGAAGTCACTGAGTCCGTCAAGAAAATGCTGAATGAACCGGAAGCTATCTACGGTAAAACCGGGCTAAGTCCCTTCTATACACGGAACAAACCGCCCGCTGTAAGAATTGCTTTGCTTCCGCTTTATATCTGGTATTCCTTGAACTGTTCAACTCTTAATACCCTCTGCCCATCCTTTAAACAGGGTGATGATCCGTTCTGGAAAAAGAAATCACAGGAGAAAGCGGTGAAGCCTTCTCGACCTAAAACGAAAGCTGTCAAGAAAACTGCGAAGAGGAGGGCAACTGAACCCATCGGTTTAGAGCTTGATGACGACCCTGATGAACCGGAAGCAGAGGTAGAACTTGATTCTCTTGGTTCACTTTTCATGCACCTCATTGACAATGATATTTATCAAGAGGACGCTAAGGGCAGCCAAGCCGACGATGCAGAGGTAATTATCCTTTCCTACGGTTCAGACCCTCTGCCAACACAAAAAATCCGTCAAGCAGTCCGGAAAGTAAGATTTTCTCACCCTCTTGCTCACTTGGATCCAAAATTTCTTTTGAAGAAGCAGCAACACGAGGCTCGCTGCACAACCCAGCACAGCGTCCAAACGGTCACTTCGACCGGTTTACCGAACACCCCGGTTCGGAAACGCCGACCTGAGGTCTCACCCACTTCTGACACTTCTTATCCCAAGGCAGGCTATTTCTGACAACCTCTTAATCCGTCCGATTCGAATTATCAGGTAACACCTCCTTCATCATCTGGCGAATCGACGGCCACACAACTCCCTCCTCTTAAGACTGTTGCTGGGTAAGTATTTCAACTCAATCTTTTGACGCCTTACACTTTGTATGCTATGCTAACCTTTGCATCTATTCTTTTTAGAGCCAAGGCTAGACCCAGTAAGAAGGCTCGGGTGAATAACCCATCTGACGACCATGTGGTGATTGAACCAGAGCCGACTACGGAACCGGAAGGTCCAAATACTGAGGCCACTTTTGATGAACCGCCCCCTTAAGATCATAATGTTGATGAACAAGCAGAAGTTGATACCGCTGTGCAAGCTGATAAACCGGCAAGTCCAGTCTGAACTGATGATGGGCCTTCTAGTCTAGTTAAGGCTACTGATATTCCATCAACTCCAGAAAAGGCTGTTGGTGACAAGGAAGCTGATGTGATCATTACTGGCGTTGGCCACAAGTCCCCAAGCCATCCTATTACATTAGCGAAACACAGCGCCAAAGAAGAACGTGCTGCTATGGAGAAAGGCAAATGGAGCACCGATTTATCGAGCTATGCCCACCTTAACACCCAGGAACTCCATTCTGGGTTTTTAAACCGCGTGTACACAAACCGTTACTATGAGGACAGTTTAGTGAACTTGACGAAAGAACGCTATGAGGTAATTACAAATCCTTTTCCCTCTTAAGTATTAATTCCAGCAGCTCCTAAGGGACGATTTATGATAGTAATCAAAACCCGGGACTTCATAATACCGCACCTCTGCATACTTATCCTTTACAGGCCGGTTGATCCTTTAAAAATGAATCGGTATTTTAGCATTGCGATCTTGGAACATTCGCCTGTGTAGTCCCCAAGGGCCAGTTTATCTTTCCAAGGTGAACCGGGACTTAACCACTGTTACTTTGAGCAGATGTACATTAGCCCCCAAGTGCCAAGAATAATGCTTGCATTACACTTGGGACTTTGACATAATTTTCTAGAACAAAGCGAGTAGGCATTAGCCCCCAAGTGCAAAGTGCATAACTTGTTATACGCTTGGTACTTCAAACATACACATCCCATTGATGATATATCTTTTCTTTGTAGGCTGAGCTGAGTAAGAAGGACGCCCAAACCGCTGATCTTCAGGAGAACATTAAATCTCAGCAAGCGGAGGCTTCCAAAGCCAAGGAGGAACTGACAAATGCCTTAGCAGCCATGGAGAAGCTGAAGGAAACCTTTAGAAGGAACGTGCAGATTGGGACACAGAGAAGGCTGCTTTAGCAAAGAAGGCCGAAGACGCAGAAGCAGCCCTAAAACCGGTGGTTGAGGAACTCACCGGTTTAAAGCGGAAAATAAACGCTATGACTTCTGCTATATTTGGTAAGCGTCCTCATCTGATGTTTTTCAAGTCACCTTTACCTTATCAGTTACCAGTTTACTAATGCTTGCAATGTCACAGGGACCCGCATTACCCATCCGGGCTCCGATATGCGGATGAAGCTGAAGGCTGCCTATACGTTGATAGAGCAGCTATATTCCAGATCCCAACAGGCTATCTGCACTGCTGCTTACAACAGGCCTCCTCCAACGTTGATAAAAGAAACCATCGAGAAGCTGTCAATGTTGCCTGTCCGGTTGGATGAACTTAAAAAGTCAGCTGCAAGGTCAGGCACACAGACTGCGCTAATCCGGGCCAAGGCATGGATTCCAGATCTTGAACCGGCAGATATTGGCCAAGGCTACCCCGGCGTGAAGGAAGATGGTACAGAATTTAACAATGATGATCTCTGAAGGCTGACAAGGGAAATGCGACCCATAGCAAGCAAATTGGCGGATGAAACAGATCTATCTCATTATCAGCCGGTTTATGATGTTGATCAGAAAAGATATCCTGCACTGATACATGATGTAGAGGATCTTGTTCCGCCAATTCATAAGCACACTTATGCCCCTGACATTGATCCTTCCCCCCTTATAAGTGAAGAAGTCATTTTCCAACCTTTAACTGGAATCGATTGGACAACGATTGACTTCCATCCACTGGGTAGAGAGGAGGAGGATGCACCGACTCAAGATGACCCGCAATCTTCAAGTCGTCATGGTGATGAATCCTGAACCAGAGGCCGGTTTAATTCGTTGCAGCCTACCATTCTTGCTGAAACAATCATCTTGTGTGGGCATAAAAATGCCTTGTAATAGGCTAGTTCAAACACTTTGTCTGTTATGCCATCGAGCATACTTATTTTGCTAGATACTGATAACTCACCATGCTTTTGGGATTTTTATTATATGCATAATCCACAATGGCTGTATGTTAACTTGTTCCTGCATATAAGAGATTGAAAAAGGGTCTTGGCGGTTTACCGCTGGACGGGTCATGATGCCCAAATATATGGCCTAGGTGTAGAGCCAAGGCTGTTTTAAAAACAACCAGATATATAAAATAAAGAATACATGTTACCTCGTTTGTTTGACCCATGGTTGTTTGAAAAAGGGTGATGACACCAATTTGTAGTATTGATGACTCCTTTAAGGGTTGCCAGTTTACGAGAAAACCGTACCGGGTTATGATAAACACCAGTTTTATCCATATACTACTGGTGACTTGTAGTCAAAACTAGACCGGCGCAATGAACGCCGGATTATAGCTGATCATGTATAAACAATTTAGCATTGTAAGCCACGCCGGGTTGTAATAAACGCGGTTTATCAGAAAATACTTTATGAATATTATCAAAAGAGAAGAAAACTTTGCAAAAAATACAAGAAGAATATGCAAGGCTTTTCATGGGCTGCCAGACCACTGAGTTAAACCATTTTTCAAAGCCTTTTAAGATGGACCTCAATCTTTAACCAATCATCGTTTTAACTTTAACAAGTTCAGGTTCTATGAGATTGACTTGTCAAATGTTCGACGGGTCATACCAGGTTTACCTGGATGGAGTGGCTTACTTAAAGAGGCAGGATAACCCGGAGTTTTAGGTGAATACACCTGGCTTCCAAGCCTGGCTTGATAGCCTATTGCAAAGGTGCAGACTCTTTGTTCTTTGAGAAGCAAAGAGCCCCTAAGCAACATGTGAGCTGTGCTCGGTGGGTGCCTATGTTTGAGTTGTGCTGGTGCAACACTCTCTTTGGCCCCACATAATTTCCTTTTGGCCTTAAGCCTATCAAGAGGTGTAGCTATGGTGTAAATACAACCAAGCCCCCTAGTGATTTCCCTTTGGCTTTAAGCCGATCAAGAGGTGTAGCTCAGGTTCAGATACGACCAAGCCCCCTAGTGATTTCATATGTGTGGCTATACAAGCCGGATCGGCAGAACTCCGCTTTTATGAACAGGAGCCCTTATGTAAACATACTGGATGTAAAGACAACATAGACCCCGCTTTAGCTGAGGCTCCGGTTTATTATATTGATCATAATATATACATTGTCATAATTATGTACATAAAAAAGAGCCTATGGCTTAAGTATAGTAAGGCCGAAGATGAGCTATATTCCACGGCCGCTTGCTCTCCACCTCCGATTTACGTGAGTCTTTGTGCTCTCAAACATCGATAAGGTAGTATGATCCATTGTGAAAAAAAATCCTGACCACAAAAGGCCCTTCCCAAGGTGGGGATAACTTGTGCATATCAGTCTGATCCTGGATGAGCCAGAGCACCAGATCGCCTTCTTGAAAAGTCCTGGTTTTAACCCGGCGGCTGTGATAACGTCGCAGATCTTGTTGGTAAATCGCCGAACGTGCTGCCGCAAGATCACGCTCCTCATCTAACAGGTCCAGTGAGTCCTGATGTGCTTTCTTATTATCAGCTTCAACATAAGCCGCCACACGGGGCGAGTCATGATGTATGTCGCAAGGGAGAACTACCTCTGCTCCGTAAACCATGAAGAAAGGTGTGTAACCCATAGATCTATTTGGTGTGGTGTTTATACTCCATAACATAGAAGGTAACTCCTCCACCCAACAACCCGGCGTCCGCTTTAAAGGAACCATAAGCCGGGCTTTGATACCTCTCAAAATTTCTTGATTGGCCCTTTCTGCTTGACCATTAGATTGGGGGTGAGCCACTGATGACACGTCAAGCCGGATGTTCTCACGTTGACAAAATTCTTCCATAGCACCCTTAGACAGATTAGTACCATTATCAGTGATAATGCTGTGTGGAAAACCAAACCGGAGTATCACCTTTTTGATGAATTGAACCGTTGTGGTCGCATCACACTTACTGAATGGCTCTGCCTTGATAAGTCTCCATCGTATCTACTTTTCCAAACACTTTTGCCCTTGTTTTGGACTCTAACTTGCATGATTTGAATGGAACTAACCCGGACTGACGCTGTTTTCAGCAGAATTGCCATGGTGTTATTTATGTGCAGAAACAAAAGTTCTCGGAATGACCTGAAACTCGATGGAGTGTCTTTTTGGAAATAATAAAAAATACTGGCAAAAGATCAAGACCAGGGGGCCCACACCCTAGCCACGAGGGTTGGGGGCACGCCTGCCCCCCTAGGCGCGCCCCCTACCTCGTGGGCCCCCTGGAGCTCCTCCGACCTCAACCCCAACTCTATATATTCACTTTTGGGGAGAAAAAAATAGAGAAGGATTCGTCGTGTTTTATGATACGGAGCCGCCGCCAAGCCCTAAAACCTCTCGGGAGGGCTGGTCTGGAGTCCGTTCGGGGCTCCGGAGAGGGGAATCCGTCACCATCATCATCATCAACCATCCTCCATCACCAATTTCATGATGCTCACCGCCGTGCGTGCGTAATTCCATCGTAGGCTTGCTGGACGGTGATGGGTTGGATGAGATTTATCATGTAATCGAGTTAGTTTTGTTAGGGTTGGATCCCTAGTATCCACTATGTTCTGAGATTGATGTTGCTATGACTTTGCTATGCTTAATGCCTGTCACTAGGGCCCGAGTGCAATGATTTCAGATCTGAATCTATTATGTTTTCATGAATATATGTGAGTTCTTGATCCTATCTTGCAAGTCTATAGTCACCTACTATGTGTTATGATCCGGAAACCCCGAAGTGACAATAATCAGGACCACTCCCGGTGATGACCGTAGTTTGCGGAGTTCACGTATTCACTATGTGTTAATGCTTTGGTCCGGTACTCTATTAAAAGGAGGCCTCAATATCCCTTAGTTTCCGCTAGGACCCCACTGCCATGGGAGGGTAGGACAAAATATGTCATGCAAGTTCTTTTCCATAAGCATGTATGACTATATTCGGAATACATGCCTACATTACATTGATGAATTGGAGCTAGTTCTGTGTCACCCTAGGTTATGACTGTTACATGATGAACCGCATCCGGCATAATTCTCTATCACCGATCCATTGGCTACGAGCTTTCCATATATTGTTCTTCGCTTATTTACTTTCCCGTTACCACTACTATCATATTACTTCGCTACTAAATACTTTGTTGCAGATATTAAGTTTCCAGGTATGGTTGAATTGACAACTCAGCTTTTAATACTTGAGAATATTCTTTGGCTCCCCTTGTGTCGAATCAATAAATTTGGGTTGAATACTCTACCCTCGAAAAATATTGCGATCCCCTATACTTGTGGGTTATCAAGACTATTTTCTGGCGCCGTTGCCGGGGAGCATAGCTCTATTCTTTGAGTCACTTGGGATTTATATCTGCTTATCATTATGAAGAACTTGAGAGATCCAAAAACCAAGATTTATCCCTCAACTATGAGGGGAGGTAAGGAACTGCCATCTAGCTCTGCACTTGATTCATCTTCTGTTTTGAGTAAGTTTGCGACACCTAAACCTGCTTCTGCTATTCGTTCTGATATGTCGCATGTTATTGATGATGCCACTTCTGCTATGCATGATACTTATGATGAAACCACTTCTATGCTTAATACTACTGTGCCACTTGGTGAATTTCTTGATGAACAACTTGCTAGGGTTAGAGAGAAAGAAATTATTGAAACTGATAATATTGATGAAAGTGATGATGAAGACTTCCCCCCTAATAAATATGAATTACCTGTTGTGCCTGAGGGTTATGTTCTGGATGAAGAATCTGCTAGAGCTATTCTTGCTTGCAATGATAGATATGATCTAAAGAGGTTATTAGCTAAATGGAAGCAACAATCCCTTAATGCTAGAACGAAACCTGACCCTGCTTTTGCTACTTCATCTATCTGTGTTACTGATAAGGATTATGAATTCTCTATTGATCCTGATATAATTACTTTGGTTGAATCTGATCCTTTTTATGGCTATGAATCTGAAACTGTTGTGGCACATCTTACTAAATTAAATGATATAGCTACCCTGTTCACTAATGATGAGAGAACTCGTTACTTTTATATCCTTAAAATATTCCCGTTCTCATTAAAGGGTGATGCTAAGATATGATTTAATTCTCTTGATCCTGGTTGTGTGCGTAGTCCCGAGGATATGATTTATTACTTCTCTCCTAAATATTTCCCTGCTCATAAGAAACAAGCTGCCTTAAGGGATATATATAATTTTGTGCAAATTGAAGAAGAGAGTCTCCCACAAGCTTGGCGTAGGCTTCTCCAATTACTTAATGCTTTGCCTGATCATCCTCTTAAGAAAAATGAAATACTTGATATCTTTTATAATGGACTAACCGATGCTTCTAGAGATTACCTAGATAGTTGTGTTGGTTCTGTTTTCATGGAAAGAACACCGGATGAAGCTAAAATTCTATTAAACAATATGTTGACTAATGAAAATAATTGGACTCTTCCTGAGCCTATTCCTAAACCAACTCCGAAGAAGAGAGTTGTTCTATTTCTTAGTCATGAAGATATGCAAGAGGCAAATAAATCCATGAAAGAAAAGGGTATTAAAGCTGAAGATGTTAAGAATTTACCTCCTATTGAAGAAATACATGGTCTTAATTTACCGCCTGTTGAAGAAATATATAATTTTAATCCATCTCCTATTGAAGAAATACATGGTCCTGATGACCCGACACAGGTAGTAAAGGTAAATTCTCTCTATAGATATGAGAAAGCTGAAATCCCATTTACTAAGTTTGCTAGCCCATGCTTAGATGAGTTTGATAAATTTATTGTTAAGCAAGAAGACTTCAATGCTTATTTTGGTAGAGAATTAAACCACAGTGCTGATATGCTTGAACATTTGGGTGATTATATGGCTAATGTTAAAGGTGAACTTAAACTTATTAGAAACATGCTTCTATGGTTACCACTCAAGTAGAACAAGTACTTAAAGCTCAAAATGATTTGCTCAACAAATTGAATAATAAGAATAATGACTATGCTGTTAGAGTGGCTACTAGAACTGGTAAGATGACTCAGGAACCTTTGTAATCTGAAGGCCACCCTAAGAGAATTGAGCAAGATTCTCAGAGAAATAATATAGATGCACCTAGTCCTTCTAAAAGGAAGAAAAAGAAAAATGATAGGACTTTGCATGCTTCTAGTGAGCCTATTACTGAAAAACCCGAGAATCCAAATGATATTTCTATTTCTAATGCTGAAACACAATTTGGTAATGAACCTGAAACTAGTGATAATGTTCATGATAATGTTTATGTTGATGCTCAACCTAACAATGATAAAGATATAGAAATTGAACCTGCTATTGATCTTGATAAACCACAATCAAAGAATCAACGTTATGATAAGAGAGACTTTGTTGCTAGGAAACACAGTAAGGAAAGAGAGCCTTGGGTTCAGAAACCCATGCCTTTTCCTCCTAAGCCATCCAAGAAAAAGGATGATGAGGATTTTGAGCGCTTTACTGAAATGATTAGACCTATCTTTTTGCGTATGCGATTAACTGATATGCTTAAAATGAATCCTTATGCTAAGTACATGAAAGAAAATGTTACTAATAAAAGAAAGATACCAGGAGCTAAAATTTCCACCATGCTTGCTAATTATACTTTTAAAGGTGGAATACCAAAGAAACTTGGAGATCCAGGAGTACCCACTATACCATGCTCCATTAAAAGTAAATATGTTAAAACTGCTTTATGTGATCTTGGACCGGTGTTAGTGTTATGCCTCTCTCTTTATATCGTAGACTTGATTTGAATAAGTTGACACCTACTGAAATATCTTTGCAAATGGCTGATAAATCAACTGTTGTACCTGTCAGTATTTGTGAGGATGTGCCTATTGTGGTTGCAAACGTTACTATTTTAACGGACTTTGTTATTCTTGATATTCCCGAGGACGATAGTATGTCTATTATTCTTGGAAGACCCTTTTTGAACACTACAGGGGTTGTTATTGATTGCAACAAAGGCAATGTCACTTTTCATGTTAATGGTAATGAGCATATGGTACACTTTCCAAGGAAACAACCTCAAGTCCACAGTATTAATTCTATTGGAAAAATTCCATCAATTATTTTTGGAGGTTTTGAATTTATTCTCCCTACTGTCAAAAAGAAATATGATATTCTTATTGTTGGGGATGTGCATATCCCCGTTGAGGTAACCTAGTGTTATTCGAAAATTCTCCGGTTCCATGTTATTCGGAATGAGTTTGTTAACAAGACTTGATCAACCTTGTTAATGGATTCCTTTTGATGATCATGAGATGGATGAAGTTAGAAAACACAACTCTCTGTACCCTCCTTCTACTTTCTGTTATTTATATTAAATAAAATAAAAATACTATTTCCTGTGTGTTATCTGAATTATCCGTGCAATATAAAAATACTTCGAAAATAAAAGTTCTCCAAATGCCCTTAAATTTAAATATGATTTTTTCTGGAATATTTGAGAATATTTGGCACTGAGAACACAGCAGGGGGCATCCACCTGGCCACGAGGGTGGAGGGCGCGCCCTACCCTCGTGGGCCCACGGTGGCCCTCCTCCACTTATTCCTGCACCCACACACTCCTTCTTCCTCCCACAAGCACCATTATCCATCTCAAACCCGAGTCCAAGCACATTTTGCTGCCATTTTCGATTTCCTTGCTCAAAGCACCTCTCACAAAACTGCTTGGGGGGATTGTTCTTTGGTATGTGACTCCTCCATTGGTCCAATTAGTTTTTGTTCTAGTGCTTTATTCATTGCAAATTTGTGCTGCCTAGGTGACCCTGTTCTTGAGCTTGCATGTCAAATTTATGTGGTTCCAAGTAGTTTTGATGCATGATATAGGCTCTAGGCACTTGTAGGGGTAGTTGCTATCAATTTTGTTGAGTTTGGTTCACTTTTATTTGAAGTTACTAAAAATTTCAGAAATTTTTCAGAGTAAGAAATATGTTTAGAAAAATGTACCAAGGTGGTCCTTCAAGGAAGCAAGGACCCAGGCTTGCAATGCGCGATGCTGATGATGAGCCACCAAGGGACGCTCCAGTGCGGCCATGTGAATGGCCTTCATAGGACTTCATGGATCAAGCGGGAATTAAGGAAGAATTTAACTCATATTTGCGTAACGCTGATCTTGTGAGCTTTGAGGAAGAAAAATGCCGCCAGTACCACTATCTCACTAGTTCCTTTGTGAGGAGGTTTGAATTTTCATCTTCACACAATTCTCAGACTATCCTGTTTGATCTCTATGAAAATTCTTATACTATGGACTTAGAGGATTTTACGACTGCTTGCAAACTTCCACAATGGGGTAGTACTAGTGAACCTCGCAAATCTGAATTTAGAGATTTTCTTGCTAGTATAACTGTGGGGGAATCTAGAGATATAGCACAAGCTACCATAGGGAGCATTCATTTTCCTGCTATACATTATTTTGCTCTCTTCATAGGTAGGTGCATAAATGGTAAAGATGAAGCATGTCATATGTGTGTCCCTGACCTCAGTATTCTTAGGAGTGCTGTGTTAGGAGATAAATCTTATAATTTGGGAGCCATTGTTGCACGTAGGTTGCATCTTAATAAATTTAATGGAGATTTCTTCGGTGGAATTTATGCAACCCACATAGCTAATTTTCTTGGTATAACCATATGTGAGGATGATATTGAGTTGCCTCCTCCTTATTTGGATTATGAGGCTATGGTTCATCATCAGTTTGTTGAGAGGAACGATCAGTTCCTCCAGTATCAACTAATCTTTGACAGACGGCGCACCTATCACGTCGCTCTCCCTGCTTCTACTTTCTTTGACTTTCAGGAAAAAGGGAGATATTCTATAACCAGAGAGGAGGCGGAAGAGTATAAGAGGAGAGCTGAGATAGCTCGCCTCCAGGCTGCAGCCCACGATACAATGACTGCTACATCTCTGTACGACCCCAACTACAACTTTGGATATCCGCCAGGCCATCCGTGGCATTAGACCAACTTAGGCCAAAAGCCTAAGCTTGGGGGAGTACGTATTTCTCACCGACATTACATTCATGTTCACACACTCATTGCTAGATGCCGGTGCTCATACCTTTTCATTGTAATATCCATGCTAGTTTATTTCCTTTTTATGCTTTCTTCTTGTGTGCTTAATAAACCTTAAGAAAAACCAAAAAAATTAGTTGTAGCTTTTAGCTAGTTTTAATTTCCAAGCTTGTAGTAGTAATTAAAAAGAAAACCCAAAAAGATTTCATGTTCTTATTTTGCTTGTTGGGAGCTTTCCCGTGTAAATAGTTTTATTTCTTTTCTTTTCTTTGGGGGTCGATAGGAGAAGACCATAATTAAATTGTTGAAGTGGCTCTTATATGCATTATTGTTGATCTGACAAAAGAGCCCATATTGCCTTGTCTTCTCCTGTTTATTGAATGCTTGCAGATTCCAGCTTAGTTCAATGCACGTGCACTATTATTATTATTCACATCATTCGGTCGTGCAAGTGAAAGGCAATTATGACGATATATGATGGACTGACTGAGATGAGAAAAGCTGGTATGAACTCAACCTCTCTTGTTTTTTGTAAATATGATTAGTTCATCGTTCCTGATTCAGCCTATTATGAATAAACATGTTTGCAATGACAATTAGAGATTATAGTTGCTTATGCCACGCTTAATTAGCTAGGAGCTTATAATTTTTTACCTTGTGTGCCAACATGCTATTAAAATGGTTGTGATGTGGTATGATAGGGTGGTATCCTCTTTTGAACGATTCGAGTGGCTTGACTTGGCACATGTTCACGCATGTAGTTGAAACAAAATCAACATAGCCTCTATGATATTTATGTTCATGGTGCATTATATCCTACTCATGCTTGCATTCAATGTTGATTAATTTTAATGCATGTTCATGACTGTTGTCGCTCTCTAGCTGGTTGCTTCCCAGTCTTTTTCTAGCCTTCACCTGTACTAAGCGGGAATACTGCTTGTGCATCCAACTCCATAAACCCCAAAGTTATTCCATATGAGTCCACCATACCTACCTATATACGGTATCTACCTGCCGTTCCAAGCAAATTTGTATGTGCCAAACTCTAAACCTTCAAATAAACATATTGTTTTGTATGCTCGAATAGCTCATGTATCAACTAGGGCTGTCTGTATCTTCCATGTTAGGCGGGTTATTCTCAAGAGGAATGGACTCCGCTCCTCACTCACGAGAAAAAGGCTGGTCACCGGGATGCCCAGTCCCATGCTTTATGCAAATCAAATCAAAATAATTGCAAATAAAACTCCCCTGGGACTCTTGTTAGTTGGAGGCACTCGTTGTTTCGAGCAAGCCATGGATTGATGCTTGTTGGTGGAGGGGGAGTATAAACTTTACCATTCTGTTTGGGAACCGCCTATAATGTGTGTAGCATGGAAGATATCGCCATCTCTTGGTTGTTATGTTGACAATGAAAGTATACCGCTCAAAATATTATTCATCTCCATTTCAAAACCGAGCTCTAGCACCTCTACAAATCCCTGCTTCCCTCTGCGAAGGGCCTATCTATTTACTTTTATGTTGAATCATCATCTGCTTATTAAAAACACCAGTTGGAGAGCACCACTGTCATTTGCATTCATTATTGTTAGTTTACATTGAGTATGACTTGACTGGATCTCTTTTACCATGAATTACAATGTCTAGTCGGTCCTTGATCTTTAAAGGTGCTCTGCATTTATGTTTTGCGGTCTCAGAAAGGGCTAGCGAGATACCATCCTGTTATATCATATTATGATTGTTTTGAGAAAGTGTTGTCATCCGAGATTTATTATTATTGCTCACTAGTTGATTATGCCATTGATATGAGTAAACATGAGACCTAAGCATTATTGTGAATATGGTTAGTTTATAATGTTTGCCGAAAACTTGAATGCTGGCTTTACATATTTACAACAACAAGAGCAAACAGAGTTTGTAAAAGTTTTTTTTATCACTTTCAATTTATCAACTGAAATGCTTGAGGACAAGCAAAGGTTTAAGCTTGGGGAGTTGATACGGCTCCGTCGTATCTACTTTTCCAAATACTTTTGCCCTTGTTTTGGACTCTAACTTGCATGATTTGAATGGAACTAACCTGGACTGACACTGTTTTCAGCAGAATTGCCATGGTGTTATTTATGTGCAGAAACAAAAGTTCTTGAAATGACCTGAAACTCCACGGAGTGTCTTTTTGGAAATAATAAAAAATACTGGCAAAAGATCAAGATCAGGGGGGCCACACCCTAGCCACGAGGGTGGGGGACGCGCCTGCCCCCCTTGGGCGCGACCCCCTACCTCGTGGGCCCCCTGGAGCTTCTCCGACCTCAACCCCAACTCTATATATTCACTTTTGGGAGAAAAAAATAGAGGAGAAGGATTCATCGTGTTTTACGATATGGAGCCGCCACCAAGCCCTAAAACCTCTTGGGGGGGCTGATCTTGAGTCCGTTTGGGGCTCCGGAGAGGGGAATCCATCGCCATCGTCATCATCAACCATCCTCCATCACCAATTTCATGATGCTCACCGCCGTGCGTGAGTAATTCCATCATAGGCTTGCTGGACGGTGATGGATTGGATGAGATTTATCATGTAATCGAGTTAGTTTTGTTAGGGTTGGATCCCTAGTATCCACTATGTTCTGAGATTGATGTTGCTATGACTTTGCTATGCTTAATTCTTGTCACTAGGGCCCGAGTGCCATGATTTCAGATCAGAACCTATTATGTTTTCATGAATATATGTGAGTTCTTGATCCTATCTTGCAAGTCTATACTCACCTACTATGTGTTATGATCCGGCAACCCCGAAGTGACAATAATCGGAACCACTCCCGGTGATGACCGTAGTTTGAGGAGTTCACGTATTCATTATGTGTTAATGCTTTGGTCCGATACTCTATTAAAGGGAGGCCTTAATATCCCTTAGTTTCCGCTAGGACCCTGCTGCCACGGGAGGGTAGGACAAAAGTTGTCATGCAAGTTCTTTTCCATAAGCATGTATGACTATATTCGGAATACATGCCTACATTACATTGATGAATTGGAGCTAGTTCTGTGTCACCCTAGGTTATGACTGTTACATGATGAACTGCATCCGGCATAATTCTCTATCACCGATCCATTGCCTACGAGCTTTCCATATATTGTTCTTCGCTTATTTACTTTGCTACTTAATACTTTGTTGCAGATATTAAGTTTCCAAGTGTGGTTGAATTGACAACTCAGCTGCTAATACTTGAGAATATTATTTGGCTCCCCTTGTGTCGAATCAATAAATTTGGGTTGAATACTCTACCCTCGAAAACTGTTGCGATCCCCTATACTTGTGGGTTATCACGCCTCTACCCACTTGGTAAACTTATCAACCGCCACCAGCAGGTGGGTCTTCTTGTCCTTGGACCTCTTAAAAGGTCCAACCATATCGAGCCCCCAAGTTGCAAACGGCCAAGTGATTGGAATCATTCTTAATTCTTGAGCCGGAACATGAGCGCGTCGTGCAAACTTCTGACAACCGTCACACCTCTTTACCAAATCCCCAACATCAGCATGAGCCGTCAACCAATAGAAGCCGTGACGAAAAGCTTTAGCCACCAAGGATTTTGAACCGGCGTGGTGACCACAATCTCCTTCTTGGATCTCACGCAAAATCTCACAACCTTCTTGAGGAGATACACAACGTTGAAACGCTCCTGTGACGCTGCAATAATGTAGCTCCCCATTGACAATGGTCATGGATTTGGATCGCCGGACTATCTGCCGGGCCAAGGTTTCATCATCTGGTAACTCGCCCCGGTTCATGTACACCAGGTATGGGACCATCCAATCCGGAATAACATGAAGAGCTGCCACCAATTGAGCCTCGGGGTCAGGGATAGCCAAATCCTCCTCCATAGGTATCTTGACTGACGGCTTGTGCAACACATCTAGAAAGGTATTGGGTGGCACCGGTTTACGTTGAGAGCCTACACAACTTAAAGCGTCTGCCGCTTCATTCTTGCGCCGGTCTATATGGTCAACCTGATAACCCTTGAAATGACCAGCCACTGCATCCACCTCCCGTCTATATGCCGCCATGAGTGGATCCTTGGAATCCCAAGTGCCAGACACATGTTGAGCCACCAAGTCTGAATCTCCAAAGCACTTAACCCGGCTCAAATTCATTTCCTTAGCCATCCGAAAACCATGGAGAAAGGCCTCATACTCAGCTGCATTGTTAGTACAAGGGAACATTAAACAGAGAACATAACAAAACTTATCACCTCGTGGGGAAGTTAATATGACTCCAGCCCCCGAGCCCTACAATTGCCTGGACCCATCAAAATGAATAGTCCAATAAGTGTTGTCTGGCTTTTCCTCCGATGCTTGCAACTCTGTCCAATCATTAATGAAGTCCACAAGTTCTTGGGAATTGATTGCCATTCGAGGCGTATATTTTAGCCCGTGAGGTCCAAGCTCAATAGCCCATTTAGCAATCCGGCCCGTTGCTTCTCTGTTTTGGATGATATCTCCCAAGGGGGCTGAACTGACCACTGCGATAGGATGACCCTGAAAATAATGCTTGAGTTTCCGGATTGCCATGAAAACTCCATACACCAGCTTCTGCCAATGTGGGTATCTCTGTTTGGACTCAATAAGCACCTCACTGATATAATAAACTGGCCTTTGAACTGGATACTCCTTTCCAACCTCTTTGATCTCCACAACGATAGCCACACAAATAGCCCGGGCATTAGCAGCCACATATAGTAGTAACGGCTCTTTATCGACCGGAGCCGCAAGTACAGGTGGCCTGGCTAATTGTCTCTTTAAATCCTCAAATGCTTTATCAGCAGCATCGCTCCAAACGAAGTCATCTGTCTTTTTAGCATTTGATACAAAGGGATAGCCTTCTCGCCAAGGCGACTGATAAGCCGGCTGAGGGCTGCAATCCAGCCTACCAAATGCTGCACATCATTGATACACGCCAGTTTAGCCAGGGATGTGATAGCTGTGATCTTCTCTGGATTAGCTTCAATGCCCCTGTTAGACACCAGAAACCCCAAGAGCTTGCCTGCCGGTTGTAACATCCCAAAATTTCAATTTGGAACATTATACAATAGATCATCATTGCATATCATATTTTATTTGCATTTTGGTTGATCCTAGAAATTTCACGCAACTCAAGGACCCTCGGAGAGAGTTGGGGATTTCGTTATTTTCATATTTGAGCGTTCTCAATTTTTGAAAATGGGGTCATTTGATTTTATTTATTTTATCTTCAATTATTTCTATTATCAAAATATGAGCGAGGGAATAAAATGACTTTCCCAAAATAAAGATATATTGAGGATTTAATAAAAAATCAAATAAGATTTTATTTGGATTTATTTGCTATTTTATTTGAATTTAGGAAAAATACGCGTTTTTCAAAATTGCATTTAGGCCCCAAATAAATGTTCATCCTGTGCGGCTTGATTTTAGAAGCCGGGGAAAATTTATTTCGGGATTTTTGGAATCTGTTTAGTATTCCTTTTGTTTTTTTCTGAGCGTAATTATTTAAAGAAACGCCCGAACCGACCTACGGGCCGTATCCGGCCCGGACTCCTCCGGGGGGAGGCTTTATATACCGTGCCCGGGCCGCCCCAACCCACAACCATGCCCCGCCCCGCAAACCCTAAGCCGCCGCCACCCTAGCCGCTGCCGGCGCCGCCGCGCCGCCGCCCCGCCGTCGCCGGAGTTCGCCGCCGACGAGGTCGAGCCACCCCGGGTTTTTTTCGGTTTTTTAGATTCGTTTTTTAGATAGATTGGTTTTTTTTTCTCAATTTAGTTAATTAGCGAGTGTTTTAATGAACGCGATCATCGTTTAGATTCAGATAACGAACGTTCGTTCGTTAATCTGTTCGTCATTTTTCTTTTTCTCGTATTAAATCCCCGATTTTTCTGATCGCGATCTCTGATCCGATTTTCGTTCTAGTATAACTTTTCGCTCGTTTATCGGAATCAGGCGATTCAAGCGCCTGGAGTTTTGTCTCGAAACCCTCTTTCCGTTTAACCAACTCAAACAAGTTTTTGCCTCTGTAAAATTTGACCTAGATCCAGAATAGTAAATGAAGCTTGTTTCTTTTGTCGTTTGCTTTTCGTTGCTTCGTTCGATTTGATTCTTTTTGCCAACCGGAGTTCTTAAGTTGAAATTTCTGGTTAGATCTCTTATTTGAGTTTTACCTGTGCATTAGTTGAGTACTTATTGTATGCTTGTTTGTTTGTGATAGAGTACCCAGAGTGCGCCACTTGCTACTTCGAATCGCTAGGTTTTGCGGATCATCAGCAAGGCAAGTAACACTTTGATCATACCTTCCTACTACCCAATTTTATTGCATTAGATCAATCCTCACACATTGCATGATTAGGATCTAATTAAATTGTGGGTTTGGGAAGTAGATGAGGTAGTACCTATTACCTGTTATTATCAAACCTTTGGGAGTTACTTCTACATTTGCTTATATCGCCATGCCATGCTAGTAGACGTGGATTGGGTGAGTGTATCCATGACAGATATGAGTTTGTTAAATGAATGGTTTATCTAAGGTGGAAACTTAAATACACATCTGGGTGGATTGAGGCACCTGGGTATTCCAGCGATTGCCTATTTTTCTTTATGGACCGCCACCCAGGCTCAAAGGGATCATGAGATTATTTATACTAGAAACTTCTGTGTGCAGCCACAAGCTACTATGGGCTCTAGCATAGTTGACTAAGTCATGCAAACTCTTACAGTGGTAGACTAGCAGATGTAGGGGAAAGTAGGTGTAACGGTCTACCCGATCGTAAGGTGCTAGCGTTTCTGAAAGACTATGTCTCGGTCATCCGTTTCTCAAACACCATGTAGTGCGTGAATCCCAACGGAGGAGATCGAGTCTTGTGGGGAAAAGTGTGCAAACCTCTGCAGAGTGTATAAACTAATCATGGTTAGCCGTGTCGCCGGTTATGGACATCTTGAGTATCTAGTACTTGGATTATCATGTGAATCTCATCATGTTACTTTAATTAATTTGTTCGGTTTTTAATGTTGATGTTTAATTGGGATTGAGAGCGTGTCTACACTCTCAATGTTTAACAACCACCCTGATAGTTAAATAAAATTTATTCCTTTGCAGTAGGGAAAAATTGGCTTTACGCAAAACTGTAACCATAGAGCTTTCCACCAGCCAAATATGCATATAGTATAGCCTTATTCTTTCATTACTCTCTATGTGTTACATTGCCAGCATATTCCATGTGTCGACCCGTTTCGGGCTGCAACGTTCATGTTGCAGACTTTTCAGATGATGAGTAAGGTGCCTTTTAGGTCGTGGTTCTATACTCAGTGATGCCGTTGGAGTTTATGGACTCACTTATCTTCCAAGCCTTCCACTGTTATCGTTATTAGATGGCCTTAAGCCATATCTATTGTAATAAGTTCTCTTTTGAGACTCGATGTAATAAGTGTGTGATTGCCACTCTGTTATAAATCCTTCAAGTATTGTGTGGTGTCAGCATTACTGATCCAGGGATGACACCGGAGCACAGATATTGGACCATTTGAGGTATGGTCGCTACAAGATGGTATCAGAGCACACACTGACCGTAGGACACTACCACTAATCTAAAGCCCTAGATCACTACTCACTCTTCTCATTCTGACTCCTCATCTTTTCTACTCTTTTAGGATGGCGGATGCAAGGAACAAGTTCACGCAACCGGATGAAGATACACCCTTTGGACGTCACTTGAAGGAAGTCACTAGATATCTGAACATAGGAGTACCAAGCTTCACCGGAACCTACAACGCCACTTTAGCGGAAGAGGAGCGCTGGATGATTCAAGTTCAAGTTCCAGGAAGGACGTTCATGCCAGTCACTGAGCCCATAGAGTTTTCCTTTGATGCACCAACCTGGAGTGTAGGAAAGAGCATGTCAGCTCACATCGCCATGGGACGCATTGGAGATGTTTACCGCAATGATCTCAAGGATACTATCTACCAGATTTGTGGGCGCCGAGATGAGCACTGGGAGATGATCAGCACCAGGAAGGATAGATCAGTTGCAGCTTTTATCCAGGAGTTAAACCAACATATTCGACGTCAGGAGAACCAGATGTGCGCTGACATGATAGATCTGAAGAAGGCGAGGATAAGAATCAAGGAACTGGAGGAAGAACTCAAGGCTACACATGAAGATTATGAAGAGGAAATTGAAGTATTAGAGGAGAAGAATGGCGATCTGATCAAGAAGATTGGAATATTTATGGGAGGCCCTACACCAGTAGAAGAAGACGAAGAACCCAAGGAGATTCGCCCGGAAGACTACATCATCATCGATGACACCGACTCGGATCCAGATGATAGCAATGATGACTATGTTGATGAAGCTGGAGCAGATATCATGGAGTCTTCAACCGAAGAATATTTCTAGTAGACCATCCCATCAGTAGTAGTAGTCCACCATGTAAATATAAGTAGTCCGAGCACTTTTGCGATAGTTACATCGATTGTATGCCCTTGTTTGATTGAGTGAAGTGAATTGTTTGATTTTGCCTCATGTGCATATGGGTAGTGTTTTCTCTCTAGACCCCTCTCTATTCTTAATCTCATCTTTTCTAAACCCTCAGATGCCTCCGAGACATGACCCCGGATTTACCTTCCCACCAGAGCTCACTCAGTTGATCCAGCAGCATAACACATTGATGCAATTGCTAGTCCAGAATCAGAATCAGGGGAACAACAACAACAACCCACCACCACCACCACCTATTGATCACTTAGCCCGTTTTCTTAGGCTGAATCCGCCGGTGTTTTCCAGTAGCACCAAGCCGATAGTAGCAGATGATTGGCTCCGTAAGACAGCAAGGGAGTTGACCATGGCAGGATGCACAGATGCGGAAAAGGTGAAGTTTGCCGCACATCAGCTTGACGGACCCGCAGCATCATGGTGGGAGAATTTCACCGCCACTTTCCCTATCGACACTGTCACATGGGACCAGTTCCAGCAGGCTTTCCGTACTGCCCATGTTTCAGCAGGAGCTATGGCCATGAAGAAGCGAGAGTTTCGCAACTTGCGCCAAGGAGGACGGACAGTTGGCCAGTATGTGGAGGACTTTAGTAAGCTAGCACGTTATGCTCCAGATGACGTTGCTACGGATGCAGCTAAGCAGGAGAAGTTTCTGGAAGGACTGAATGATGAGTTGAGCATGCAGTTGATGGTAGCAACCTTCAACAACTACCAGGAGTTGGTAGATCGTGCTCTCATGATTGAAGGGAAGCAGCAGCAGATTGAGAATCGTAAGAGGAAGTATGGACAAGGAAAGTCCAATTCAAGAGCTCACCAGAAGCCACATTTTACCCCTAGACCGGGAGGACATTTTCAGCATACCCATGGAGGAGGTAGCTCGCACAATCATAACAGCACCAAGAATGGTAATGGGAATGGAGGAAGCAACGGCCAGAACCGTACTAACCCATCAACCCCAGCCAAGAGAGACCCGAGCCAAGTCACTTGCTTTAAGTGCCAAAAGACCGGACATTATGCCAATGAATGTCCTGAATCACAGAATGGAAATGACAATGGAAGCTCTGGGAAGAAGCCGAACCCTTTCAACAGGGGACAAGTGAACCACATTAACGCGGAGGAGGTTGAAGAGCAGCCGGATGCAGTAATCGGTAAGTTTTTGGTTAAGTCATTTACTGCACTCATTCTTTTCGATACTGGTGCATCTCATTCATACATATCAAGGGGATTTGTGGATAAGTATAATCTGCCCACTAAAGTTCTTAGAACACCTATGTTAGTGAGCTCACCAGGAGCGGAGTATATGGCTAGTAAGGGATGTTTTCAAGTGCCGTTGAGTATAGGTAGGCATGTGTTTCCCTCGTATTTGATCATTTTGGAATCACAAGGTTTGGATGTAATTCTGGGTATGGATTGGCTGTCGATGTATGGAGGAAATATCGATTGCACCAGTAAGTCAATTTTGCTTACCACCCCAGAAGGGAGAAGGATCAAGTATGTATCCCAGCATGTGCTGAAAAGGACTCAAGTGGATTCGTTAACAGGAGTTGTGCAGGAGGAAGTACCAGTAGTAAAGGATTTCCCTGATATATTTCCAGAAGAGTTGCCAGGCATGCCATCGGATAGAGACATTGAGTTTTTGATTGAGCTTTTGCCAGGCACAGGGCCAATATCTAAGAGACCATATAGGATGCCCGCAAAGGATTTGGAAGAGATTAAGAAGTAGATTAAGGAGTTACTGGATAAAGGTTATATTCGCCCAAGTTCTTCGCCCTGGGGATCGCCAGTACTTCTAGTGGAGAAGAAGGATGGATCGTTAAGGATGGTTGTTGATTATCAAGGATTGAATGAAGTAACCATCAAGAACAAGTACCCACTACTGATGATCAATGATCTATTTGATCGATTGCAAGGTGCTAAGGTATTTTCCAAGATTGATCTGCGATCAGGATACCATTAGTTGAAGATTCGAGAACATGATATACCTAAGACAGATTTTACCACCAGGTATGGGCTGTACGAGTATACGGTTATGTCATTTGGTCTGACTAATGCACCTGCCTATGTTATGAACATGATGAACAAGGTGTTTATCGAGTTTTTGGATAAGTTCGTCGTAGTGTTCATTGAATGATATTCTGGTTTACTTGAAGAATGAAGAGGATCATAAGGAGCATTTGCGTTTGGTACTTGGTAAGCTCAAAGAACATCAGTTATACACCAAGTTTAGCAAATGTGAGTTTTGGTTGAAGGAAGTTGGATTTCTCGGACACGTTATATCCGGAGAAGGTATAGCAGTAGATCCCACTAAGGTTGATACCGTGACAAATTGGGAAGCGCCAACAACAGTTGGAGAGATCCGGAGTTTTCTTGGACTTGCAGGATACTACAGAAGATTCATTGAAAATTTCTTGAAGATTGCAAAGCCTATGACGGAGTTGTTGAAGAAGGATATCAAGTTCAAATGGACTGAAGAGTGTGAGGCCATTTTCCAGGAGTTGAAGAAATGTTTGGTTACATCACGAGTGTTGATTCTGCCAGATCAGACCAAGGATTATGAGATGTATTGCGACGCTTCACGTCGAGGACTTGGAGCAGTGCTTATGCAGGAAGGAAGAGTTGTTTCATATGCCTCACGACAGCTTAAGCCTCATGAGTTGAATTATGCCACACATGATTTGGAGTTAGCAGCCATAGTGCATGCATTGAAAACTTGGAGACATTTTCTCATTGGAAACCATTGCGAGGTGTACACGGATCACAAGAGTTTGAAGTACATCTTCACGCAGAAGGAGCTGAATCTCAGGCAAAGGAGATGGTTGGAGCTCATCAAGGATTATGACATGAGATTGCATTATCACCCCAGAAAGGCTAACGTAGTAGCTGACGCGTTGAGCCGTAAAAGCCATGTCAGCACTTTAATGACGGGAGATTTACCAAGGGAGTTAGCAGAAAATCTTCATGAGCTATGTTTAGAGATAGTCCCGAGAGGCTATGTAGCAGCATTAGAGATTCAGTCTACTTTGATGGATAAGATCAGAGAAGCTCAAAGGACTGACAAGGAGATTGCTTCTATTAAGGAGAAAATGAGCAAAGGAAAAGCTAAAGGATTTCGTGAGTATGAGCACGATACCTTATGGTTTTAAGACCGTGTTTATGTGCCTAATGATTCGGAGATCAGGAAGTTGATTCTGCAAGAGGCCCATGATTCACCATATTCGATTCACCCAGGAAACACCAAGATGTATTTGGATTTGAATGATACTTTCTAGTGGACCGGAATGAAGAAGGATATTGCGGAGTATGTAGCAGTTTGTGATGTATGTCAGAGAGTAAAGGCAGAGCATCAGAAGCCAGCGGGATTGCTACAACCATTGCCAATACCCGAATGGAAGTGGGATAAGTTAGGCATGGATTTTATCACAGGATTGCCTAGAACACGTTCAGGCTATGACTTGATATGGGTTGTAGTCGATCGTTTGACAAAGGTAGCTCATTTCATCCCAGTGAAGACTACCTATGCCAGTGCCAAGTTAGCAAAGATATACATGACCAGGATCGTATGTCTGCATGGGGTCCCAAGGAGCATTGTATCGGATAGAGGAACCCAGTTTACCTCAAAGTTCTGGAATCAGTTGCATGAAACTTTGGGTACCAGACTAGAGTTCAGTACAGCTTTCCATCCGCAAACAGATGGACAGACCGAGAGAGTCAATCAGATTTTGGAAGATATGCTGAGAGCTTCTGCGCTAGATTACGGATCTAGTTGGGACGAGAATTTAGAAGATATGCTGAGAGCTTCTGCGCTAGATTACAGCTTTCCATACGCAGAGTTCTCTTATAACAACAGTTATCAATCCAGTTTGAAGATGGCTCCTTTCGAAGCCTTGTACGGAAGGAGGTGCAGGACCCCATTGTCGTGGGATGAAGTTGGAGACCGCCAGTTGTTTGGACCGGATCTGATTAAGGAGTCTGAACAGAAGGTGAAATTGATTCGCGATAGGCTCAAGGTAGCCCAGTCCAGGCAGAAGAGCTATGCGGATTTGAAACGCAAGGAGACAGTTTACGAAGTCGGAGACCGAGTTTATCTTCGAGTATCTCCACTTCGAGGAGTTAAGCGTTTTGGAGTTAAGGGAAAGTTAGCACCACATTTTGTAGGACCATACAAAGTTTTGGAGCGTATGGGAGAAGTAGCCTACAAGTTGGAATTGCCCGAAGGATTTTCAGGAGTTCACGACATGTTCCACGTTTCCCAGTTGAAGAAGTGCCACGCGGAGATGGCTGATATACCGCTGAGAGACACAGTACCGCTGGAAGCGATTCAGTTGGATAATGATTTGACCTATGAGAAGAATCCAGTCAAGATTCTTGAGTATGCCAGCCGAGTCACCCGCAGCAAGGTTATCAAGTTTTGCAAAGTTCAGTGGAGCCACCACACGGAGGATGAAGCCACCTGGGAACGAGAGGAAGATCTGATGAAGGACCACCCTCACCTATTTTCTAGCCAACCCGAATCTCGAGGGCGAGATTCATCTTAAGGGGGGTAGGTTTGTAACATCCCAAATTTTCAATTTGGAATGTTATACAATAGATCATCATTGCATATCATATTTTATTTGCATTTTGGTTGATCCTAGAAATTTCACGCAACTCAAGGACCCTCGGAGAGAGTTGGGGATTTCGTTATTTTCATATTTGAGCGTTCTCAAATTTTGAAAATGGGATCATTTGATTTTATTTATTTTATCTTCAGTTATTTCTATTATCAAAATATGAGAGAGGGAATAAAATGACTTTCCCAAAATAAGGAAATATTGAGGATTTAATAAAATATCAAATAAGATTTTAGAAGCCGGGGAAATTTTATTTCAGGATTTTTGGAGTCCATTTAGTATTCATTTTGTTTTTTCTGAGCGTAATTATTAAAAAAACGCTCGAACCGACCTACGGGCCGTATCCGGCCCGGACCCCTCCGGGGGAGGCTTTATATACCGCGCCCGGGCCGCCCCAGCCCACAACCGCGCCCTGCCCCGCAAACCCTAAGCCGTCGTCGCCCTAGCCGCCGCCAGCCACCGCCACCACGCCGTCGCCGGAGTTCGCCGCCGACGAGGTCGAGCCGCCCCGGTATTTTTTTAGAAAACCGTTAGGTTTTCACCGGTTTTTTTTTGGTTTTTTTAGATTCGTTTTTTAGATAGATCGGTTTTTTTCTTGGTTTAGTTAATTAGCGAGCGTTCGCTCGTTCGTTCGTTTTAACAAACGCGTTCATCATTTAGATTCAGATGACGAACGTTCGTTCGTTAATCTGTTCGTCATTTTTCTTTTTCTTGGATTAAATCCGCGATTTTTCTGATCGTGATCTCTTATCCGATTTTTGTTCTAGTATAACTTTTCGCCCATTTATCGGAATCAGGCGATTCAAGCGCCTGGAGTTTCGTCTCGAAACCCTCTTTCCGTTTAACCAACTCAAACAAGTTTTTGCCTCTGTAAAATTTGACCTAGATCCAGAATAGTAAACGGAGCTTGTTTCTTTTGCCGTTTGCTTTTCGTTGCTTCGTTCGATTTGATTCTTTTTGCCAACCGGAGTTCTTAAGTTGAAATTTTTGGTTAGATCTCTTATTTGAGTTTTACCTATGAATTAGTTGAGTACTTATTGTATGCTTGTTTGTTTGCGATAGAGTGCCCGGAGTGCTCCGCTTGCTACTTCGAATCGCTAGGTTTTGCGGATCATCAGCAAGGCAAGTAACACTTTGATCATACCTTCCTACTACCCAGTTTTATTGCATTAGATCAATCCTCACACATTGCATGATTAGGATCTAATTAAATTGTGGGTTTGGGAAGTAGATGAGGTAGTACCTATTACCTATTATTATCAAACCTTTGGGAGTTACTTCTATGTTTGCTTATATCGCCATGCTATGCTAGTAGACGTGGATTGGGTGAGTGTATCCATGACAGATGTGAGTTTGTTAAATTAATGGTTTATCTAAGGTGGCAACTTAAATACACATCTGGGTGGATTGAGGCACCTGGGTATTCCAGCGATTGCCTGTTTTTCTTTATAGACCGCCACCCAGGCTCAAAGGGATCATGAGATTATTCATACTAGAAACTTCCGTGTGCAGCCACAAGCTACTATGGGCTCTAGCATAATTGACTAAGTCGTGCGAACTCTTACAGTGGTAGACTAGCAGATGTAGGGGAAAGTAGGTGTAACAGTCTACCCGATCGTAAGGTGCTAGCGCTTCTGAAAGACTATGTCGCGGTCATCCGTTTCTCAAACACCATGTAGTGCGAGAATCCCAACGGAGGAGATCGAGTCTTGTGGGGAAAAGTGCGCAAACCTCTGCAAAGTGTATAAACTAATCATGGTTAGCCGTGTCCCCGGTTATGGACATCTTGAGTATCTAGTACTTGGATTGGATTATCATGTGAATCTCATCATGTTACTTTAATTAATTTGTTGGGTTTTTAATGTTGATGTTTAATTGGGATTGAGAGCATGTCTACACTCTCAATGTTTAACAACCACCATGATAGTTAAATAAAATTTATTCCTTTGCAGTAGGGAAAAATTGGCTTTACACAAAACTGTAACCATAGAGCTTTCCACCAGCCAAATATGCATATAGTATAGCCTTATTCTTTCATTACTCTCTATGTGTTACATTGCCAGCATATTCCATGTGTTGACCCGTTTCGGGCTGCAATGTTCATGTTGCAGACTTTTCAGACGACGAATAAGGTGCCTTTTAGGTCGTGGTTGTATACTCAGTGATGCCATTGGAGTTGATGGACTCACTTATCTTCCAAGCCTTCCGCTGTTATCGTTATTAGATGGCCTTAAGCCATATCTATTGTAATAAGTTCTCTTTTGAGACTCGATGTAATAAGTGTGTGATTGCCACTCTATTATAAATCCTTCAAGTACTGTGTGGTGTCAGCATTACTGATCCAGGGATGACACCAGAGCACAGAGATTGGACCGTTTGAGGTCTGGTCGCTACACCGGTACACCAAACACACATTTGGCCGGATTAAGCATCATCTTATAAACCCAGAGATTATCAAAAGTTTCCTTCAAGTCCCCTATTAATGTCTCCTCCTTTCTGGACTTCACCACAATATCATCCACATATGCATGAACATTGCGCCCAATCTATTTGTGTAGGTAATTCTGGACGCAGCGCTGATAAGTTGCTGGTGCACTCTTGAGCCCAAAAGGCATAGATACATAGCAGAAGGCTCCAAAGGGAGTTATGAAGGTTGTCTTCTCCTGGTCCTTAACTGCCATTTTGATCTTATGATAACCAAAATAAGCATCCAGAAAACTCAAACGGTCACAACCTGTCGTAGCATCAATAATTTGATCGATACAAGGGAGAGCAAAGGGGTCGGCTGGACAGGCCTTGTTTAAGTCTGTGTAATCCACACACATCTGCCAAGTGCCTTTTTCTTAAGCACCAGCACCGGATTAGCTAGCCATTCAGGGTGAAAGACCTCCACAATAAACCCTGCTGCCAAAAGCCGGGCTACCTCTTCAGCAATAGCTTTACGACTCTCTTCGTTGAAGTAGCGGAGAAACTGTCTGACCGGTTTAAACTTAGGATCTATATTAAGAGTGTGCTCAGCGAGTTCCCTCGATACACCTGGCATGTCAGAAGGCTTCCATGCAAAAATGTCCCGGTTCTCACGGATGAACTCGATGAGCGCGCTTTCCTATTTTGGATCCAGGTTAGCGCTGATGCTGAACTGTTTGGATGAATCGCTAGGAACAAAGTCAATCAGCTTAGTCTCCTCGGCCGATTTAAATTTCAGCGCCAGATCATGCTCAGTAGTTGGCTTTTTCAAAGAAGTCATATCTGCTGGATCAACATTGTCCTTATAAAATTTCAGCTCCTCTATGGCACAAACCGACTCGGCATAAGCCGCATCCCCCTCTTCACATTCCAAAGCAATCTCCCCGCTCCCATGCACTGTGATGGTCCCCTTATGACCCGACATCTTAAGCTGCAGATAAACATAACAGGGCCTTGCCATGAACTTAGCATAAGCCAGTCGTCCGAATAGGGCATGATATGGATTCTTGATTTTCACCACTTCAAAAGTCAACACCTCTGATCTGGAATCATGATCATCTCCAAAAGCAACTGCCATGGCTATCTTTCCAACTGGGTACGCCGGTTTACCAGGTACCACACCATGAAACACGGTGTCTGACAGTTTAAGATTCTTATTTTTCATCCCCATGCAAGGTTTCATAGTAAAGGATATTGATACTGCTTCCTCCATCCATAAGCACCTTGGTAAATTTATACCCCCCAACCTAAGGTGCCACTGCCAAGGCTAGATGACCCGGATTGTCAATCCGGAGTGGATGATCCTCTCGACTCCACAGGATGGGCTGCTTAGACCAGCGCAGATAACAAGGTACTGCCGGTTCAACAGAGTTCATGACTCTCTTATGAAGCTTCTGATCACGCTTACATAAGCTAGTGGTGAAGACATGATACTACCCACTATTCAACTGCTTCGGATTGCTCTGATAACTTGACTGCTGCTGCTGTTGATTCCCCTGATGGTTGTAACCTCCCTGATTGCCCTGCCTATTCTGATTGCCATGTCCGGTTTGGTTGCCCTGGAATCCTGAACCGGAATTGCCACCACCATAACCCGGCCCATGGAAACCGCCTCCTGAACCATCGGGTGGTCCATTATCATATTGAAAAAGATTTGAATTTTTGAACTCCCGCATAATGAAGCAATCTTTCCAAAGATGCGTAGCGGGTATCTCCTTTGATCCGTGCTTTGGGCAAGGCTGATTTAACAGGCGCTCTAGATTGGGGCCTGACCCTCCACCCCGCTGGGGCAGTTTACCCTTACGCCGCTGACCGTTATCCTAGACGTTTGTGTTAGCCACAAAGTCCAAACTATTATCCGCTTTGTGTTTACCATTGTTCCCATGACCTGCCGGGTTATGCTGCTGCCCTTTGGTGTTGCCGCTCTTCTTTCCCTTCCCTGTCTTGTCATCCTCAGACTCCGGGTCCTTGGTACTATCAGAGTCGGCATATTTCACCAGAGCCGCCATAAGTGTTCCCATGTCATTACAATGGCGTTTAAGCCATCCCAATTTCAGCTCCAAAGGCGCATGCAATTGCCTTCCAATGTTAAAACAGCTGTGTCAGCGTTGATGCGGTCTGAGGAATGCAAAATCTCCGAAACCTGGTGCACCTAGTGGGTTGTTGATTCTCCTTCCTCCTGAACACAAGAAGTTAAATCCACGATTGACATGGGATGTTTGCACGTATCCTTAAAATTCTGGATAAACCGGGCCCTTAACTCAGCCCAGGATCCAACAGAGTTGGCTGGCAGATTTTTCAACCACATGCGAGCTGTCCCCTCCAACATCATGGTAAAGTATTTGGCACACGCTGCTTCGTCCACATCCAGCATCTCCATTGCCATCTCATAGCTTTACACCCATGACTCGGGGGATAAATCGGCAGTGTAATTGGCACTTTGCGCGGGCCCTTGAAATCCTTGGGCAACTGTACATTGCGCAGTGCTGGGACAAGACATGGCACTCCCAAAGAACTGGAGGTAACCCCTGGTTCCACCAATGTTGTTGGATGAACCGGTGTGAGTTAACGAACCGGAGCTTCATGTTGTGCCGCTAACTCGGCTTCCCGACGTGCCCTAGAGTGATCCACTACATCATGGGCATTGCCTCCGCCACCCATCGGGTTATTACCACGGGGCGGATTACGATTCCTCACACTGCTTGATATGGTCGGTTCATCGATATGCCTGCTGTAGCTCCGGCTTGGGCAGGGAGTAGAATGAATCCTTTCGCGGCTATATGAATAGGCCTGATGTTGAGTCAAAGCCATCTGAAGGAGCTATCTAGCCCGTCGTGTCTCAATCGCTACTGGGGACTCGCCATCAATCGGGAGAGTTGCCAATGGTGAAGCGGCAGCAACGATGTTATCCAACGGGTTAGAGTAATGACCCGGAGGTGTTGAGATGTGTCGTGATGGAATATCATTCTGACAAGGCGGAGGCGGCGGATCCATCGTACGAGGCTGAACCGGTGCCCCGGTCCCAAGTGCCTCCGCCCGGTTTACCACAGGTTGGTTGCTGGTGCCTGCTCCTGGCGTGTTAAAGAGATTCCTTGCCTCCAAGACCGACGGAAGGCGCGACTGGTATCTTCTCCTCATGACGTCATCTGACACACTCTGATCCAGCATAAGCCGGTAAGCCTGAGCCTCCAATCCAGCCCACTCTGTAGCCATCCTGGTGTTTTCTGCTGCCAGGTCCGCTTTAGCTTGAGTTATCTGATCCTTCACCTTTGCAATCTCTGCATTGTGCTGATCCTGGTTTGCCGCGTCCACCTCTGCTGCCAGCAACGTTGCTAAAGCGTCGAACAGATCGGACAAAACCTGAGCCAGAGGCGGCACAGAGCCCCCTGCTCCCGCTGGTGTTGTTGTTGCCAAACCGGAGATCATTGCCGTGGCGGTAGAAGAGTGCTGCGCTGATTGTGTACCGGCCATGAAGACCGCGACCCGACTTGGAAGATCGAGGGAGTCTGGAATATTGTTGCCATCGGAACCTCCACTAATCCGGCCATCCTGCTGCTGGTACAGCGATTTGGTCTCTCCGGTTGAAGACTCGTCGTCAGAGCAGACAATGGTTTCACCACCAGATGCCGATCTATCCTCATATTCCGCTCCATGGATGACACCTACGAAGACATGCTTTACGGTGGGATGAACCTGGGCAAAGCTTGCACGCTGAGCCGTCTCAATGATGTCGGTGCAGATGTCCTTCTTAGGGCCCGGTTCTCCGATCTTGCCGATGAAGACGTGAATTCCCCCAAAGGGGACCCAGTACCCATATTCAATTGAACCAGCCTCGGGACTCCATCCTGCATCATCGATGTAGAGCTTGCCGCGACGACTTTTAGTCATCCAGCCCACAGCGTATCCCTTGAGTCCTTCGAAGCTGCCCTTCAAGAACTCGAAACCATCGTGCGATAGCCCCACTGTGGACGCCAACTGTCATGGTTTTTCCATGGCAGATGTCCTTGTGAAAGGACTTAGTCGTGGAGCCATCGCTACGGGTTAGCTTAAAGGGGTTTAAAGCGGACAAAGGACATGAGAGTTTATACTGGTTCGGCCCCTTACGTTGAAGGTAAAAGCCTACAACATTTGTGATGGTATTTCTAGGGTTTCGATGACTAGGGAGCGAATCCGCTTTGCCTGGCTCTCGAGTTGTTGTGTGTTGTCCTTAAACCGCCGCCGGTTCACCCCTTTATATACATAGGTCGACGCCCATCGGTTTACAGAGTCCCGAGGCTGGATCATCAATGTGTCCAACTCGGTCTGTATTCCTCCTATCTTACAATACAAGTTGCATGATAATGTTGGTTTATGTCTACAGGCCTTAACCCGCCTTTGGGCCTTGGGCCTTCATAAAGCGCCACCATCCTTTGTCTTCCTGGGCTTCTAATCATCATAGAGTTAACCCGGCCACTCCTAGCCGGTTTATGTCCAGTAATAATATCCCCAACACTGGTCGATCGGTCTGTCTGCAGGCTGCAGCGACGAACCGTGGCCGTGTAAGGAAGGGCACGTGTCGTAGTAGAGGCGCGCACATGTCGTAGTAGAGGCGCGCATGTAGCATGTCACGTAGTCCCGTTAATATCATGTACACGTACGTACAGTGGCCAAGGTGCAAGAAAGTAAATACGGCCACGTACGTACATACGGGCGGGGTCTCGAACACCTACTCGCGCAGACGTATGGCCAGGGCTCGTGTACATGGCTGGGTCGAAACAGAGAAACTGCGTCGTCATCGTGTTCATGGGGAGGCAATGGAATGTGTCGTGTTCATCGGGAGACAATGTAATATGTCGTGTTCATCGGGAGCCAACCGGCTTGGACGGAATAGCCGATCGAAACGAGGCCTGGCCTACAGCAGAACAGAGGAAACGGCCTTGTCTTCGACCAGCTACGGTCAAAACGAGATTCTGTTCATCGGCAGGGGTCTGGTGTACTGCAAAACGGAGGAAATTGACTTCTCTTGGACCTCCCACATTCGAAACAGGGTCCTATTGATCGGGACGGGTGTGGCGTACCACAAAACGGAGGAAACATACTTGTGTTGGAGCGCTACGATCAAAACGGGGGTCCTGTTCATCTGGAGGGTGTGGCGTACCGCAAAACGGGACTCCACGGGATATTGTTCATCTCCACCGACGACCTCCTCCATCCTCCATGGGCTACTGTTCATCCACCATCGACCTCCTCCAGCCTCCACTTGCGACTGTTCATCCACGGGCTCCTATTCATCCAGCCTCCACTGCTCCTCCACCGGCTACTATTCAACCAGCCCTCTCCACGGGGTCCTATTCAACCACCCCTCCACGTGCTACTGTTCATCCATCCCTCCACCGGCTACTGTTCAACCAGCCCTCCATGGGGTCCTATTCATCCAGCCCTCCACGGGGTCCTGTTCATCCACCCCCAACCGGATCGATCGGGGTCCTGTTCATCCAGCGGCAACGGCCTCTACTACAACGGGGTCATGTTCATCTAAGCCCCCACCGGGAACTGTTCATCCAAACCCCCCAACAATGCTCACTGTTCATCCAAAGGCATCATCGGTCGGCTTCAGTTAGCAGCAGTAGCGAAGGAATCACTCGGGTTCAGTTAACACAAGGGATCGATCGCTCAGGTTCAGTAACGTAGCTAGTGCAATCGCTTGGGTTCAGTTAGAGCACAATGCCTCGCACACACGTGTGTACGTGTACGAGAGAAACACGCACCGCTCGGCCCCCGACCACCCACCATAACCGAGAACTCCCCGATATTTTCCTTGCCCTCGCTTCTACCATGGTTTTTTCCGTCATGGACGGCCCAAAGAATGTCATGCAACTGCCTCCCCGGCCCGCCCTGGACGAAAAGCCCATTTTCTGTCATGATTTTTTGTCATAGAAGTAGGATCCCACCACATCTCTGATGTTACCGGGTTTTCTCACAATTATCGTCACAGAAGTGTCATAAGCATGCCAAAAAAAATTCGTTCAGCCCAAAATGTCACAGATGTGTCTTTTTTTGTAGTGCATGTACTCCGCTTCAGACATAGATCCCGCCATGATGCTCTGCTTGGAATTGCACCAACCGACAACTCCACCATTCAATATAAATACGTATCCGGTTTGTGACTTAGAGTCATCCGGATCAGTGTCAAAGCTTGCATCGACGTAACCATTTACGACAAGCTCTTTGTCACCTCCATAAACGAGAAACATATCCTTAGTCCTTTTCAGGTATTTCAAGATGCTCTTGACCACTGTCCAGTGACCCACTCCTGGATTACTTTGGTACCTCCCTGCTAATTAAACTTATAGTAAGGCACACATCAGGTCTGGTACACAGCATTGCATACATGATAGAACCTATGGCTGAGGCATAGGGAATGACTTTCATTTTCTCTCTATCTTCTGCAGTGGTCGGGCATTGAGTCTGACTCAATTTCACACCTTGTAACACGGGCAAGAACCCTTTCTTTGACTAATCCATTTTGAACTTCTTCAAAACTTTATCAAGGTATGTGCTTTGTGAAATTCCAATTAAGCGTCTTGATCTATCTCTATAGATCTTGATGCCCAATATACATGTAGCTTCACCGAGGTCTTTCATTGAAAAATTCTTATTCAAGTATCCTTTTATGCTATCCAGAAATTATGTATTATTTCCAATCAACACTATGTCATCCACATATAATATTAGAAATGCTACAGAGCTCCCACTCACTTTCTTGTAAATATAGGCTTCTCCAAAAGTCTGTATAAAACCATATGCTTTGATCACTCTATCAAAGCGTCCATGCTAACTCCGAGAGGCTTGCACCAGTCCATAAATGGATTGCTGGAGCTTGCACACTTTGTTAGCACCTTTAGGGTCGACAAAACCTTCTGGTTGCATCATATACAACTCTTCTTTAAGATATCCATTAAGGAATGCAGTTTTGACATCCATTTGCCAAAATTCATAATCATAAAATGCGGCAATTGCTAACATGATTCAGACAGACTTAAGCATCGCTACGGGTGAGAAGGTCTCATAGTAGTCAACTCCTTGAACTTGTCGAAAACCTTTCGCAACAAGTCGAGCTTTGTAGACAGTAACACTACCGTTAGCGTCAATCTTCTTCTTGAAGATCCATTTACTCTCTATGGCTTGCCTATCATCGGGCAAGTCAACCAAAGTCCACACTTTGTTCTCATACATGGATCCCATCTCAGATTTCATGGCCTCAAGTAATTTTGTGGAATCTAGGCTCATCATTGCTTCCTCATAGTTCGTAGGTTCGTCATGGTCTAGTAACATGACTTCCAGAACAGGATTACCGTACAACTCTAGTGCGGATCGTACTCTGGTTGACCTATGAGGTTCAGTAGAAATTTGATGTGAAGTTTCATGATCATCATCATTAGCTTCCTCATTAATTGGTGTAGGAATCACTAGAATTGATTTTTGTGATGAACTACTTTCCAATTGCGGAGAAGGTACAATTACCTCATCAAGTTCTATTTTCCTCCCACTCACTTCTTTCGAGAGAAACTCCTCTAGAAAGGATCCATTCTTAGCAACGAATATCTTGCCTTCAGATCTGTGATAGAAGGTGTACCCAACAGTCTCCTTTGGGTATCCTGTGAAGACACATTTCTCCTATTTGGGTTCGAGCTTATCAAGTTGAAGCTTTTTCACATAAGCATCGCAGCCCCAAACTTTAAGAAACGGTAGCTTAGGTTTCTTGCCAAACCATAGTTCATATGGTGTCGTCTCAACGGATTTAGATGGTGCCCTATTTAATGTGAATGCAGCCGTCTCTAAAGCATAACCCCAAAACCACTATGTTAAATCGGTAAGAGACATCATAGATCGCACCATATCTAATAAAGTACGGTTACGATGTTCGGACACACCATTACGCTGTGGTGTTCCAGGTGGCGTGAGTTACTAAACTATTCCACATTGTTTCAAATGAAGACCAAACTCATAACTCAAATATTCACCTCCACGATCAGATCGTAGAGACTTTATTTTCTTGTTACGATGATTTTCCACTTCACTCTGAAAATCTTTGAACTTTTCAAATGTTTCAGACTTATGTTTCATTAAGTAGATATACCCATATCTGCTCAAATCATCTGTGAAGGTTAGAAAAAAATGATACCAGCAGCGAGCCTTAACACTCATCGGACCGCATACATCAGTATGTATTATTTCCAACAAGTTAGTTGCTCGCTCCATTGTTCCCGAGAACGGAGTCTTAGTCATCTTGCTCATGAGGCATGGTTCGCAAGCATCAAGTGATTCCAAAAGCCCATCAGCATGTTGTTTCTTCATGCGCTTTACACCAATATGACCTAAACGGCAGTGCCACAAATAAGTTGCACTATCATTATTAACATTTCATCTTTTGGCTTCAATATTATGGATATGTGTATCACTACAATCGAGATTCAACAAAAATAGACCACTCATCAAGGGTGCATGACCATAAGAGATATTACTCATATAAATAGAACAACCATTATTCTCTGATTTAAATGAATAACTGTCTCGCATCAAAAAAGATCCAGATATAATGGTCATGCTGAACGTTGGCACCAAATAAGAATTATTTAGGTCTAAAACTAATCCCGATGGTATATGTAGAGGTAGCGTGCCGACGGCGATCACATCGACTTTGGAACCATTTCCCATGCGCATCGTCACCTCGTCCTTAGCCACCGTAGCCCCTGTTTCGAGTTGCAAATATGAGCAACAGAACAAGCATCAAATACTCAGGCGCTACTACAAGCATTAGTAAGGTACACATCAATAACATGTATATCAAATATACCTTTCACTTTGCCATCCTTCTTATCTGCCAAAGACTTGGGGCAGTTCCGCTTCCAGTGACCAGTCCCTTTGTAGTACAAGCACCCAGTTTCAGTCTTAGGTCCAGAATTGGGCTTCTTCCCTTGAGCATCAACTTGCTTGTTGTTCTTCTTGAAGTTCCCCTTCTTCCTGTTGGGGAACGTAGTAATTCAAAAAAAATTCCTACGATCACACAAGATCTATCTAGGAGAAGCATAGCAACGAGACGGGAGAGTGTGTCCATGTACCCTTGTAGACCAAAAGCGGAAGCGTTATGTAATGCGGTTGATGTAGTCGAACGTCTTCACGATCCAACCGATCCATGTACCAAACGTACGGCACCTCCGTGTTCAGCACATGTTCAGCACGATGATGTCCCTCGAGCTCTTGATTTAGTAGAGGGTCGAGGGAGAGTTCCGTCAGCACGACAGCGAGGCGACGGTGTTGGTGATGTGATCCGTGCAGGGCTTCGCCTAAGCACTAGGACAATATGACCGAGGTGGTAAACTGTGGAGGGGGGCACCGCACACGGCTGAGGAACAATTGATGTGACTTTGGGGTGCCCCCTGCCCCCGTATATAAAGGAGGAGAGGGAGGAGGCCGGCCCCCTAGGGGCACGCCAAGTGTGGGGAGTCCTACTAGGACTCCCAAGTCCTAGTAGAATTCCCCTTTCCTTTTCCGGAGTGGGAAAGAGGGAAAGGGAGAGGGAGTAGGAAAGGGCAAGGGGGGGCGCCGCCCTCTCCCCTAGTGCAATTCGACTCCAAGGGGGGGCGCCTCTCCCCTTGGCCTGCCTCCTCTTCTCCCTTAAGGACCAATAAGGTCCAAATACTTCCCCGGGGGGTTCCAAGGTAACCTCCCGGTACTCCAAAAAGTACCAGAACCTTTCCGAAACCATTCCGGTGTCCGAATATCTTTGTCCAATATATCAATCTTTACCTCTCGACCATTTCGAGACTCCTCGTCATGTCTGTCATCTCATCCGGGACTCCGAACAAACTTCGGTCACCAAAACATATAACTCATAATACAAATCGTCATCGAACGTTAAGCATGTGGACCCTACGGTTTTGGAAACTATGTAGACATGACCGAGACACATCTCCGGTCAACAACCAATAGCGGAACCTGGATGCTCATATTGGCTCCTACATATACTACGAAGATCTTTATCAGTCAAACCGCATAACAACATATGTTATTCCCTTTGTCATCGGTATGTTACTTGCGCGAGATTCGATTGTCGGTATCATCAAACCTAGTTCAATCTTGTTACCGGCAAGTCTCTTTACTCGTTCCGTAATGCATCAGACTGCAACTAACTCTTTGGTTGCATTGCTTGCAAGGCTTATAGTGATGTGCATTACCGAGAGGGCCCAGAGATACCTCGCCGATACGCGGAGTGACAAATCCTAATCTCGATCTATGCCAACTCAACAATAACCTTTCGGAGACACCTGTAGAGCATCTTTATAATCACCCAATTACGTTGTGACGTTTGATAGCACACAAGGTGTTCCTCCAGTATTCGGGAGTTGCATAATCTCTTAGTCAGAGGAATATGTATAAGTCATGAAGAAAGCAATAGAAATAAAACTAGACGATCATAATGCTAAGCTAACGGATGGGTCTTGTCCATCACATCATTCTCTAATGATGTGATCCCGTTCATCAAATGACAACACATGTCCATGGTCAGGAAACTTAACCATCTTTGATTAACAAGCTAGTCAAGTAGAGGCATACTAGTGACACTCAGTTTGTCTATGTATTCGCACATGTATTAATATTTCGGTTAATACAATTCTAACATGAATAATACACACTTATCATGATATAAGGAAATATAAATAACAACTTTATTATTGCCTCTAGGGCATATTTCCTTCAGTCTCCCACTTGCACTAGAGTCAATAATCTAGATTACATAGTAATGATTCTAGCACTCATGGAGTCTTGGTGCTGATCATGTTTTGCTCATGAGAGAGGCTTAGTCAACGGGCCTACAACATTTAGATCCGTATATATTTTGCAAATCTCTATGTCTCCCTCCTTGACTTGATCACAGATGGAATTGAAGCATCTCTTGATGTGTTTGGTTCTCTTGTGAAATCTGGATTCCTTCACCAAGGCAATTGCTCCAGTATTGTCACAAAAGATTTTCATTAGACAGGATGCACTAGGTATTACACCTAGATCAGATATGAACTCCTTCATCCAAACTCCTCCATTTGCTGCTTCCGAAGCAGCTATGTACTCTGCTTCACACGTAGATCCCGCCATGACGCTCTGCTTGGAACTGCACCGACTGACAGCTCCACCATTCAATGTAAATACGTATCCGGTTTGTGACTTAGAGTCATCCGGATCAATGTCAAAGCTTGCATCGATGTAACCATTTACGACAAGCTCTTTGTCACCTCCATAAACGAGAAACATATCCTTAGTCCTTTTCAGGTATTTCAGGATATTCTTGACCGCTGTCCAGTGATCCACTCCTAGATTACTTTGGTACCTCACTGCTAAACTTATAGCAAGGCACACATCAGGTGTGGTACACAACATTGCATACATGGTAGAACCTATGGCTGAGGCATAGGGAATGACCTTCATTTTCTCTCTATCCTCTGCAGTGGTCGGGCATTGAGTCTCGCTCAACTTCGCACCTTGTAACACAGGCAAGAACCCTTTCTTTGACTGATCCATTTTTGCACTTCTTCAAAACTTTATCAAGGTATGTGCTTTGTGAAAGTCCAATTAAGCGTCTTGATCTATCTCTATAGATCTTGATGCCCAATATATAAGCAGCTTCACCGAGGTATTTCATTGAAAAATTCTTATCCAAGTATCCTTTCATGCTATCCAGAAATTATGTATTATTTCCAATCAACAATATGTCATCCACATATAATATTAGAAATGCTACAGAGCTCCCACTCACTTTCTTGTAAATACAGGCTTCTCCAAAAGTCTGTATAAAACCATATGCTTTGATCACACTATCAAAGCGTATATTCCAACTCCAAGAGGCTTGCACCAGTGCGTAAATGGATCGCTGGAGCTTGCACACTTTGTTAGCACCTTTAGGATCGACAAAACCTTCTAGTTGCATCATATATAACTCTTCTTTAAGATATCCATTAAGGAATGTAGTTTTGACATCCATTTGCCAAATTTCATAATCATAAAATGCGGCAATTACTAACATGATTCGGACAGACTTAAGCATCTCTATGGGTGAGAAGGTCTTATCGTAGTCAACTCCTTGAACTGGTCGAAAAACTTTCGCAACAAGTCGAGCTTTGTACACAGCAACATTACCGTCATTGACAGTCTTCTTCTTGAAGATCCATTTATTTTATATGGCTTGCCAATCATCGGGCAAGTCAACCAAAGTCCACACTTTGTTCTCATACATGGTTTCCATCTCAGATTTCATGGCCTCAAGCCATTTCACGGAATCTGGGCTCATCATCGCTTCCTCATAGTTCGTAGGTTCATCATGGTCAAGTAACATGACCTCCAGAACAGGATTACCGTACCACTCCGATGCGGATCGTACTCTAGTTAACCTACAAGGTTCGGTAGTAACTTGATCCGAAGTTTCATGATCATCATCATTACCTTCCTCACTAATTGGTGTAGGAATCTGTAGAACTGATTTCTATGATGAACTACTTTCCAATTCAGGAGAAGGTACAATTACCTCATCAAGTTCTACTTTCCTCCCACTCACTTGTTTCGAGAGAAACTCCTTCTCTAGAAAGGATCCATTCTTAGCAACGAATATCTTGCCTTCGGATCTATGATAGAAGGTGTACCCAACAATCTCTTTTGGGTATCCTATGAAGACACATTTCTCCGATTTGGGTTTGAGCTTATCAGGTTGAAGCTTTTTCACATAAGCATCGTAGCACCAAACTTTAAGAAACGACAGCTTAGGTTTCTTGCCAAACCACAGTTCATATGGTGTCGTCTCAACGGATTTAGATGGTGCCCTATGTAACGTGAATGCATCCATCTCTAAAGCATAACCCCAAAACGATAGTGGTAAATCGGTAAGAAACATCATAGATCACACCATATCTAATAAAGTACGGTTACGATGTTCAAACACACCATTACGCTGTGGTGTTCCAGGTGGCGTGAGTTGTGAAACTATTCCACATTGTTTTAAATGAAGACCAAACTCATAACTCAAATATTCACCTCCATGATCAGATCGTAGAAACTTTATTTTCTTGTTACGGTGATTTTCCGCTTCACTCTGAAATTCTTTGAACTTTTCAAATGTTTCAGACTTATGTTTCATTAAGTAGATATACCCATATCTGCTCAAATCTTCTGTGAAGGTCAGAAAATAACGATACCTGCCGCGAGCCTCAACACTCATCGGACCGCATACATCAGTATGTATTATTTCCAATAAGTCAGTTGCTCGCTCCATTGTTCCGGAGAACAGAGTCTTAGTCATCTTGCCCATGAGGCATGGTTTGCAAGCATTTAGTGATTCATAATCAAGTGATTCCAAAGGCCCATCAGCATGGAGTGTCTTCATGCGTTTTGCACCAATATGACCTAAATGGCAGTGCCACAAATAAGTTGCACTATCATTATTAACTTTGCATCTTTTGGCTTCAATATTATGAATATGTGTATCACTACAATCGAGATTCAACAAAAATAGACCACTCATCAAGGGTGCATGACCATAAAAGATATTACTCATATAAATAGAACAACCATTATTCTCTGATTTAAATGAATAACAGTCTCGCATCAAACAAGATCCAGATATAATGTTCATGCTCAACGCTGGCACCAAATATCAATTATTCGGGTCTAAAACTAATCCCGACAGTAGATGTAGAGGTAGCGTACCGACGGCAATCACATCAACCTTTGAACCATTTCTGAAACACATCGCCACCTCATCCTTACCCAATCTTCGTTTAATCCGTAGCCCCTGTTTCGAGTTGCAAATATGAGCAACATAACCAGTATCAATTACCCAGGCACTACTACGAGCATTAGTAAGGTACGCATCAATAACATGTATATCAAATATACCTTTCACTTTGCCATCCTTCTTATCCACCAAATACTTGGGGCAGTTCCGCTTCCAGTGACCAGTCCCTTTGTAGTAGAAGCACTCAGTCTTAGTCTTAGGTCCAGACTTGGGGTTCTTCCCTTGAGCAACAACTTGCTTTTTGTTCTTCTTGAAGTTCCCCTTCTTCCCTTTGCCCTTTTTCTTGAAACTGCTGGTCTTCTAACAATCAATACTTGATCCTCCTTCTTGATTTCTACCTCCGTAGCCTTTTGCATCGTGAAGAGCTCGGGAATTGTCTTTTCCATCCCTTGCATATTATAGTTCATCACGAAGCCTTTATAGCTTGGTGGCCGTGATTGAAGAACTTTGTCAATGACACTATCATCAGGAGGATTAACTCCCAGCTTAGTTAAGTAGTTGTGGTACCCAGACAATCTCAGTATGTGTTCAATGACACAACTATTCTCCTCCATTTTGCAGCTATAGAACTTGTTGGAGACTTCATATCTCTCAACTCGGGCATTTGCTTGAAATATTAACTTCAACTCCAGGAACATCTCATATGCTCCATGAAGTTCAAAACATGTTTGAAGTCCCGATTCTAAGCCGTAAAGCATGGCACACTGAACTATCGAGTAGTCATCAGATTTGCTCTGGCAGACGTTCATAACGTCCGGTGTTGCTCCTGTAGCGGGTCTTGCACCTAGCGGTGCTTCCGGAATGTAATTCTTCTGTGCAGCAATGACGATAATCCTCAAGTTACGAACCCAGTCCGTGTAGTTTCTACCATCTTCTTTCAACTTAGCTTTCTCTAGGAACGCATTAAAATTCAAGGGAACGGTAGCACGGGCCATTGATCTACAACAACATAGATATGCAAAAACTATCAGGTACTAAGTTCATGATAAATTAAAGTTCAATTAATCATATTACTTAAGAACTCCCGCTAAGATAGACATCCCTCTAGTCATCTAAATGATCATGTGATCCATATCAACTAAACCATGTCCGATCATCACATGAGATGGAGTAGTTTTCAATGGTGAACATCACTATGTTGATCATATCTACTATATGATTCACATTCGACCTTTCGGTCTCAGTGCTCCGAGGCCATATCTGCATATGCTAGGCTCGTCAAGTTTAACCCGAGTATTCTGCACGTGCAAAACTGGCTTGCACCCGTTGTATGTGAACGTAGAGCTTATCACACCCAATCATCACGTGGTGTCTCGGCACGACGAACTGTAGCAATGGTGCATACTCAGGGAGAACACTTATACCTTGAAATTTAGTGAGAGATCATCTTATAATGCTACCGCCGTACTAAGCAAAATAAGATGTATAAATGATAAACATCACATGCAATCAAAATATGTGACATGATATGGCCATCATCATCTTGTGCCTTTGATCTCCATCTCCAAAGCACCGTCATGATCTCCATCATCACCGGCATGACACCTTGATCTCCATCATAGCATCATTGTCGTCTCGCCAACTATTTCTTCCACGACTATCGCTACCACTTAGTGATAAAGTAAAGCAATTACATGGCGATTGCATTTCATACAATAAAGAGACAACCATAAGGCTCCTGCCAGTTGTCGATAACTTTTACAAAACATGATCATCTCATACAACAATTTATATCTCATCACGTCTTGACGATATCACATCACAACATGCCCTGCAAAAACAAGTTAGACGTCCTCTACTTTGATGTTGCAAGTTTTACGTGGCTGCTACGGGCTTCTAGCAAAAACCATTCTTACCTACGCATCAAAACCACAATGATTTTTCGTCAAGTGTGCTATTTTAACCTTCAACAAGGACAGTCCATAGTCAAACTCGATTCAACTAAAGTTGGAGAAACAGACACCCGCCAGCCACATGTGTGCAAAGCACGTCGGTAGAACTAGTCTCATGAACATGGTCATGTAACATCGGTCTGGGCCGCTTCATCCAACAGTACTGCCGAATCAAAGTAAGACGTTGGTGGTAAGTTGTATGACTATTATCACCCACAACTCTTTGTGTTCTACTCGTGCATATCATCTACACATAGACCTGGAACGGATGCCACTATTGGGGACCGTAGTAATTCAAAAAAATTCCTATGATCATGCAAGAGCTATCTAGGAGAAGCATAGCAACGAGATGGGAGAGTGTGTCCACGTACCCTCGTAGACCGAAAGCGGAAGCGTTATGTAACGCGGTTGATGTAGTCGAACGTCTTCATGATCCAACCGATCCAAGTACCGAACGTACGGCACCTCCGTGTTCAGCACACGTTCAGCACGACAACGTCCCTCGAGCTCTTGATCCAGTAGAGGGTCAAGGGAGAGTTCCGTCAGCATGATGGCTTGGCGACGGTGTTGGTGATGTGATCCACGCAGGGCTTCGCCTAAGCACTGCGATAATATGACCGAGGTTGTAAACTATGGAGGGGGTACCACACACGGCTGAGGAGCAATTGATGTGCCTTTGCGGTGCCCCCTGCCCCCATATATAAAGGAGGAGAGGGAGGAGGCCGGCCCCCTAGGGGCACGCCAAGTGTGGGGAGTCCTACTAGGACTCCCAAGTCCTAGTAGGATTCCCCTTTCCTTTTCTGGAGTGGGAAAGAGGGAAAGGCAGAGGGAGTAGGAAAGGGCAAGGGGGCGCCGCCCCCTCCCCTGGTCCAATTCAGACTCCATGGGGGGGCGCCTCTCCCCTTGTCCTGCCTCCTCTTCTCCCTTAAGGCCCAATAAGGCCCAAATACTTCCCCGAGGGGTTCCGGTAACCTCCCGGTACTCCGAAAAACACCCGAACCTTCCTGAAACCATTCCGGTGTCCGAATACCTTCATCCAATATATCAATCTTTACCTCTCAACCATTTTGAGACTGCTCGTCATGTCTGTGATCTCATTCAGGACTTCGAACAAATCTTGGTCACCAAAACATATAACTCATAATACAAATCGTCATCGAACATTAAGCATGCGGACCCTACGGGTTCGAGAACAATGTAGACATGACCGAGACACATCTCCGGTCAATAACCAATAGCGGAACCTGGATGCTCATATTGCCTCCTACATATTCTATGAAGATCTTTATCGGTCAAACTGCATAACAACATACGTTATTCCCTTTATCATCGGTATGTTACTTGCCCGAGATTCGATCATCGGTATCATCATACCTAGTTCAATCTCGTTACCGATAAGTCTCTTTACTCGTTCCGTAATGCATCATCCTGCAACTAACTCTCTAGTTACATTGATTGCAAGGCTTATAGTGATGTGCATTACCGAAAGGGCCCAGAGATACCTCTTCGATACACGGAGTGACAAATCCTAATCTCGATCTATGCCAACTCAACAAACACCTTTCGGAGACACCTGTAGAGCATCTTTATAACCACCCAGTTATGTTCTGATGTTTAATAGCACACAAGGTGTTCCTACGATATTCGGGAGTTTCATAATCTCATTGTCAGAGGAATATGTATAAGTCATGAAGAAAGCAATAGAAATAAAACTAGACGATCATAATGCTAAGATAACGGTTGGGTCTTGTCCATCACATCATTCTCTAATGATGTGATCCCATTCATCAAATGACAACACATGTCTATGGTTGGGAAACTTAACCATCTTTGATTAGCAAGCTAGTCAAGTAGAGGCATACTAGGGACACTTTGTTTGTCTATGTATTCACACATGTACTAGGTTTCCGGTTAATACAATTCTAACATGAATAATAAACATTTATCTTGATACAAGGAAATATAAATAACAACATTATTATTGCCTCTAGGGCATATTCCCTTCACTTCCCTTTGCCATCTTTTCTTGGAACTAGTCGTCTTGTTCACCATCAACACTTGATGCTCCTTCTAGATTTCTACCTCCGCAGCCTTTAGCATCGCGAAGAGCTCGGGAATTGTCTGTTGCATCCCTTGCATATTATAGTCCATCATGAAGCCTTTATAGCTTGGTGGCAGTGATTGAAGAACTCTGCCAATGACACTATCATCAGGAAGGTTAACTCCCAGCCGAGTCAAGTGGTTATGGTACCCAGACATTCTGAGTATGTGTTCAGTGACAGAACTATTCTCCTCCCTTTTGTAGCTATAGAACTTGTTGGAGACTTCATATCTCTCAACTCGAGCATTTGCTTGAGATATTAACTTCAACTCCTGGAACATCTCATATGCTCCATAACATTCAAAACGTCTTTGAAGTCCCGATTCTAAGCCGTAAAGCATGGCACACTGAACTATCGAGTAGTCATCAGCTTTGCTCTCCAGATGTTCATAACGTCCGGGGTTGCTCCTGCAGCGGATCTTGCACCTAGCGGTGCTTCCACGACGTAATTCTTCTGTGCAGCAATGAGGATAATCCTCAAGTTACGGACCCAGTCCGTGTAGTTGCTATCATCATCTTTCAACTTAGCTTTCTCTAGGAACACATTAAAATTCAAGGGAACGGTAGCACGGGCCATTGATCTATAACAACATAGATATGCAAAAACTATCACGTACTAAGTTCATGATAAATTAAAGTTCAATTAATCATATTACTAACCCACTTAGATAGACATCCTTCCAGTCATCTAAATGATCACGTGATCCATATCAACTAAACCATGTCCGATCATGACATGAGATGGAGTAGTTTTCAATGGTGAACATCACTATGTTGATCATATCTACTATATGATTCATGTTCGACCATTCGGTCTCAGTGCTCTGAGGCCATATCTGCATATGCTAGGCTCATCAAGTTTAACCCGAGTATTCTGCACGCGCAAAAACTAGCTTGCATCCGTTGTATGTGAATGTAGAGCTTATCACACCCGATCATCACGTGGTGTCTCGGCACGACTATCTGTAGCAACGGTGCATACTCAAGGAGAACATGTATACCTTGACATTTAGTGAGGGATCATCGTATAATGCTACCGCCGAACTAAGAAAAATAAGATGCATAAAGGATAAATATCACACGCAATCAAAATATGTGACATGATATGGCCATCATCATCTTGTGCCTTTGATCTCCATCTCCAAAGCACCGTCATGATCTCCATGGTCACCGGCTTGACACCTTGATCTCCATCGTAGCGTCGTTGTCGTCTCGCCAACTATTGCTTCTACGACTATCGCTACCACTTACTGATAAAGTAAAACAATTACATGGCGATTGCATTTCATACAATAAAGCGACAACCATAAGGCTCCTGCCAATTGCCGATAACTTTTACAAAACATGATCCTCTCATACAACAATTATATCTCATCACGTCTTGACCATATCACATCACAACATGCCCTGCAAAAACAAGTTAGATGTCCTCTACTTTGTTGTTGCATGTTTTACGTGTGGCTGCTACGGGCTTCTAGCAAGAACCGTTCTTACCTACGCATCAAAACCACAACGATTTTTTGTCAAGTGTGCTATTTTAACCTTCAACAAGGACCGGCTGTAGTCAAACTCGATTCAACTAAAGTTGGAGAAATAGACACCCGCCAGCCACCTGTGTGCATAGCACGTCGATAGAACCAGTCTCATGAACGCAGTCATGTAATGTCGGTCTGGGCTACTTCATCCAACAATACCGCCAAATCAAAGCAAGACGTTGGTGGTAAGCAGTATGACTATTATCGCCCACAACTCTTTGTGTTCTACTCGTGCATATCATCTACGCATAGACCTGGCTCTGATACTACTGTTGGGGAACGTAGCATGCAATTTCAAAAAAAATCCCACGACACGCAAGATCTATCTAGGAGATGCATAGAAACGAGACGGGGAGAGTGTGTCCATGTACCCTCGTAGACCGAAAGCGGAAGCGTTAGGTTAACGCAGTTGATGTAGTCGAATATCTTCACGATCCAACTGATCCAAGTACCGAACGTATGACACCTTCGTGTTCAGCACACGTTCAGATCGATGACGTCCCTCGAGCTCTTGATCTAGTAGAGGGTCGAGGGAGAGTTCTGACAGCACGACGGCATGGTGACGGTGATGGTGATGTGATCCGCATAGGGCTTCGCCTAAGCACTATGACGCTATGACCGGAGGAGTAAACTTTGGAGGAGGGAACCACACACGGCTAAGAGAATTCTTGGTGTGCCTTTGGGGTGCCCCCTGCCCCCGTATATAAAGGGGGAGGAGGAGGCCGGCAGCCAGGAGGGGCGTTCCATGGGGGGGAGTCCTACTTGGACTCCTAGTCCAAGTATGATTCGCCCCCCTCCTTTTCCTTTGTCCACCGAAGGGAATAGGAAGGAGAGGGAGAGGGAAAGGGAAGGGGGCGTCGCCCCCTCCTCCTTGTCCTATTCGGACTCCCTCATGTTCGTGATCTCATTCGGGACTCCGAACAAACTTCGGTCACCAAAACACATAACTTATAAATACAAATCATCATCGAACGTTAAGCGTGCGGACCCTACGGGTTCGAGAACTATGTAGACAAGACCAAGACACATCTCTGGTCAACAACCAATAGCGGAACCTGGATGCTCATATTGGCTCCTACATATTCTATGAAGATCTTTATCGGTCAAACCGCATAACAACATACGTTATTCCCTTTGTCATCGGTATGTTACTTGCCCGAGATTCGATCGTCGGTATCATACCTAGTTCAATCTCGTTATCGACAAGTCTCTTTACTTGTTCCGTAATGCATCGTCCCGCAACTAACTCATTAGTCACATTACTTGCAAGGCTTATAGTGATGTGCATTACTGAGAGGGCCTAGAGATACCTCTCCGATACACGAAGTGACAAATCCTAATCTTGATCTATGCCAACTCAACAAACACCTTTGGTGACACCTGTAGAGCATCTTTATAATCACCCAGTTACGTTGTGACGTTTGATAGCGCACAAGGTGTTCCTCCAGTATTCGGGAGTTGCATAATCTCATAGTCAGAGGAATATGTATAAGTCATGAATAAAGCAATAGCAATAAAAGTAAACAATCATTATGCTAAGCTAATGGATGGGTCTTGTCCATCACATCATTCTCTAATGATGTGATCCCGTTCATCAAATGACAACACATGTCTATGGTCAGGAAACTTGACCATCTTTGATACATTGTTTGTCTATGTATTCACACATGTACTAAGTTTTCGGTTAATACAATTCTAGCATGAATACTAATAAACATTTATCATGATATAAGGAAATATAAATAACAACTTTATTATTGCCTCTAGGGCATATTTCCTTCATCTGCTATGCGTCAATGATATTGTCATCACTGCCTCCCGAGAGGATCTTCTTCGCGACATCATCGGTCATCTTGGCTCTGAGTTTCGGCTAAAGGACCTAGGCGCGTTGGACTTCTTCCTCAGCATTAATGTGCGATGTGATGCCTCTGGGTTCTTTCTTCATCAGGGGTAGTATGCTCTTGATCTTCTGGACCGTGCCGGCATGAGTGACTGCAAGCTAGCCGCCACGCCTGTTGAGGCCAAGCTAAGGCTCTTCGCCACCGCTGGCCAGCCCGCTGCTGACGCCGCCCTCTACCGCCACATTGTTGATGCTCTTTAGTACCTTACACTCACCAGACCAAACATTCAGTTTGCGGTGCAGCAAGTTTGCTTGCATATGCACTTGCCCCATGATGTTCACTGGTCTCTGGTTAAGCGCATTCTTCGGTACATTCGTGGCATGCCGACCTACGGTCTTCGTGTGCGTGCCTCCGCCTCGACTGGGCTCATTGCTTATACTGACGCGGATTGGGCTGGCTGTCCTGACACCCGATGTTCCACATCTGGCTATTGTGTCTTCTTCGGTGACTCTCTTGTCTCATGGTCCTCTAAATGGCAGCCTACTGTCTCCCGTTTGAGTGTTGAGGCTGAGTACCGGGATTGTTGCCAATGTGGTCCCGGAGACCTGTTGGCTTCGTCACCTTCTTGATGAGCTTCGGACTACCCTTCCGAAAGCTACTGTGGTCTTCTGCGATAACGTATCGGCCACCTACCTCTCGGCTAATCCGGTGAAGCACAAGCGCACCAAACACATTGAGTTGGATGTTCACTTTGTGCGTGAGAAGGTTCAGTTGGCCAGCTTCGTGTTCTTCACGTACCGACTACCCAACAGTTCGCCGACATCATGACCAAGGAGTTGCCAACTGCTGCATTCTAGGAGTTTCGTTCCAGTCTTTGCATCACCGATGCCGACGCTTCGACTGCGGGGGGGTTGAACCGTGACATATCTGTATTTATTACCGACTGATTCTCCTATCATCTCTAGCCTTGTATAGGTTAACTCCTAGAAATATTGTAGGGTTAGTTGGCTTGTCACCCAAGACATCACCTGTATATATTGTAACAGACTCCGATGAATACAATTGAGTTGCATCCTATAGTCTTCTACACAACTGAATACCCATGAACTGAAGTGGACCGTCCCTGGGTGTCCTAGTGTTGCCGTGGTCAAGACAATATCCTCTTTGGGTTTTCCTAGGTAGGATCTCCTGCCTAATTCTTCCTAGAGGAGAGCCTAGAAAAACTATTTATCAATCGTCTTCTGTGAAAGACAATAAAAAAACAATCAAAAACTAAAAATCAACATGAATCTCCGTGTAAAATTCAACGGTATAGTATCAGTTGAGCTATAACTATTTCTCAATCGATTGGGAAGCAACAACCATGTTTGGGTAAACAAGAGTTCAACAAAAGCTTGCAATGGTTATTTACCGTTTGTATGCGGTAACATTCTGCTGCTTCCTTGGGGATACAAATGACCCTAGAAATCATTAGGCTAAGCGTCTCTCTCATCTGAAGCCTCAAAACCCTAGATACCGCATCGGTCCCCTTCCTCATCCCCATCCGACGGCCTCGGTGGCGGCAAGAGGAGTGGGGACCCGTATATCCGTTCCTTTTCTTCTCCTTAGGTTTTGTTTTCCCAGCGCCATTGTAACGCCCCAGATGTAACTTGCCATATTTGTAACTCCGACTCTTGCCTTTTCCAGAGATGCGATACGATATTTCCTTCGTGGTTGGGGTTTTGTCTTTCGTTTGCGTTTTGTTCTTGTCATGCATTTCATATCATGTCATCATGTGCATCGCATTTGCATTCATGTTCGTCTCATGCATCCAAACCTTTTCCCCGTTGTCCGTTTCGCAATCCGACACTCCCAAATGCACCGGCGCACCCCTATTGTCTCTTTTCGTGGGCGGGAGAAAAACGTTCTCGGAATGGACCGAGATTTGTCAAGTGGCCTGGGTACACCACCGGTAGACCACCTGTCAAATTTCGTTCCATTTGGAGGCCGTTTGATGCTCCAATAGTTAACCGGGTAACCGCAAAAGCCTCTTTGTGTTGCAGCCCAACACCCCTCCAAAACAGCCCAATAACCCATCTAAACCATCTCCATGTTCTCCGCCGTAGGATCATGATCGTGTGGGCGAAAACCGCACCTCATTTCGATACTCCTAGCTCCTTCTACCTATATATGTGTGCCCCTCCCCGAAATTCGTGGATGAACCCTAGTATTCTTCCTCATCGTGCCGCCGGACACATCCACCCCCACGCGCGGACATGTCCGCCGCCGCCCCGGGCCACTCCGCCGCCGCCACGTCACCCTCTCTCTCTCTCCCCCGCTGCTGCAGCCAACCAGGCCCAGATCCGGCCCGCCCCCGTGCCGGCGCCCGAGCCAAGCTCCGCCGCCCAGGAGCTCGCCGGAGCACCTCGGCTCCGCCGCGCCGCCGCCGCCTCGGCTCCGCCCCTCCACCGACGTAGCCGCACCGCCTACCTCCAGCCGCCACCGCATGCGTCGTGCCCTGCCGCCCGCGCCACCGCTCGCCTCCAGCGCCTTGCCGCCGCCAGCCGCCGCCACCATCGCGCGCAGCCGCCGCCCCGTCACCAGTCGCCGCGCGCCGCCGTCCGCCGCTGCCCGCGCGTCGCGCCTCACGCCGCCCTTCGCCGCCCCGCCATCGCTGGTTGCCACGCTGCCCCGCCGCGGATCCGGCCGGACCGGATCCGGCCACCCGCGGCCTCCTCCATCCTCTCCGGCGATCGCCGAAACCCTAGGGTTCGCCGGAGCCGGCGTTGACCCGCTCCAGGATGAGATCCACCAGCACCCCCATCCAAACACGGCGCCCCGTCCCGTACGCCTTCGTCCATGTACACCTCCGTACAGTTTTCCTAGAGGTGAATTTGACAAAGTCCCCGGAGATCCTATTATTTTTATGCCTCCTTCAACATGTCATATCTCCATGCTCGTTGATCCAAATCTTGCATATGATATATCAAATTGATCGTCTCGTTGAGCTCTTCATGGTAGAAGCATTGCCATGCATGTTCCTATTCATTATGATGTGATACGTCTCCGTCGTATCTACTTTTCCAAACACTTTTGCCCTTGTTTTGGACTCTAACTTGCATGATTTGAATGGAACTAACCCGGACTGACGCTGTTTTCAGCAGAATTGCCATGGTGTTATTTATGTGCACAAACAAAAGTTCTCGGAATGACCTGAAACTCCACGGAACGTCTTTTTGGAAATAATAAAAAATACTGGCAAAAGATCAAGACCAGGGGCCCCACACCCTAGCCGAGAGGGTTGGGGCGCGCCTGCCCCCCTGGGCGCGCCCCCATACCTCGTGGGCCCCCTGGAGCTCCTCCGACCTCAACTCTAACTCTATATATTTGCTTTCAGGGAGAAAAAAATCAGAGAGAAGGATTCATCGCGTTTTACGATACAGAGCCGCTACCAAGCCCTAAAACCTCTCGGGAGGGCTGATCTGGAGTCCGTTCGGGGCTCCGAATAGGGTAATCCGTCGCCATCGTCATCATCAACATTCCTCCATCACCAATTTCATGATGCTCACCGCCGTGCGTGAGTAATTCCATCGTAGGCTTGCTGGACGGTGATGGGTTGGATGAGATTTATCATGTAATCGAGTTAGTTTTGTTAGGGTTTGATCCCTAGTATCCACTATGTTCTGAAATTGATGTTGCTATGACTTTGCTATGCTTAATGCTTGTCAGTAGGGCCCGAGTGCCATGATTTCAGATCTGAACCTATTATGTTTTCATCAATATATGAGAGTTCTTGATCCTATCTTGCAAGTCTATAGTCACCTACTATGTGTTATGATCCGGCAACCCCGAAGTGACAATAATCGGGACCACTCCCCGTGATGACCGTAGTTTGAGGAGTTCATGTATTCACTATGTGCTAATGCTTTGGTCCGGTACTCTATTAAAAGGAGGCCTTAATATCCCTTAGTTTCTGCTAGGACCCCGCTGCCACGGGAGGGTAGGACAAAAGATGCCATGCAAGTTCTTTTCCATAAGCACGTATGACTATATTCGGAATACATGCCTACATTACATTGATGAATTGGAGCTAGTTCTGTGTCACCCTAGGTTATGACTGTTACATGATGAACTGCATCCAGCATAATTCTCTATCACCGATCCATTGCCTACGAGCTTTCCGTATATTGTTCTTTGCTTATTTACTTTTCCGTTGCTAGTGTTATCATCACTACAAAACACCAAAAATATTACTTTTTCCATCGTTACCTTTTACAATCGTTACCACTACTATCATATTACTTTGCTACTAAACACTTTGCTGCAGATATTAAGTTTCCAGGTGTGGTTTAATTGACAACTCAGCTGCTAATACTTGAGAATATTCTTTGGCTCCCCTTGTGTCGAATCAATAAATTTGGGATGAATACTCTACCCTCGAAAATTGTTGCGATCCCCTATACTTGTGGGTTATCAAGACTATTTTCTGGCGCCGTTGCCGGGGAGCATAGCTCTATTCTTTGAGTCAATTGGGATTTATATCTGCTCATCATTATGAAGAACTTGAGAGATCCAAAAACCAAGATTTATCCCTCAACTACGAGAGGAGGTAAGGAACTGCCATCTAGCTCTACACTTGATTCACCTTCTGTTCTGAGTAAGCTTGCGACACCTAAATCTGCTTCTGCTATTCGTTCTGATATGTCGCATGTTATTGATGATGCCACTTCTGCTACACATGATACTTATGATGAAACTACTTCTATGCTTGATACTACTGTGCCACTTGGTGAATTTCTTGATGAACAACTTGCTAGGGTTAGAGAGAATGAAAATATTGAAACTGATAATATTGATGAAAGTGATGATGAAGACTCTCCCCCTAATAAATATGAATTGCCTGTTATTCCTGAGGGTTATGTTTTGGAAAAAGAAGCTGCTTTAGCTATTTTAGCTTGCAAAGATAGATACGAGCTCAAGAGGTTATTAGCTAAATGAAAGAAGCAATCTCTTAATGCTAGAATGAAACCTAACCCTGCTTTTGCTACTTCACCTATCTGTGTTACTGATAAGGATTATGAATTCTCTGTTGATCCTAATATAATTACTTTGGTTGAATCTGATCCTTTTCATGGCTATGAATCTGAATCTGTTGTGGCACACCGTACTAGATTAAATGATATAGCCACCCTGTTCACTAATGATGAGAAATCTCGCTACCTTTATATCCTTAAAATATTTCCGTTCTCATTAAAGGGTGATGCTAAGATATGGTTTAATTCTCTTGATCCTGGTTGTGTGCGTAGTCCCCAGGATATAATTTATTACTTCTCTGCTAAATATTTCCCTGCTCATAAGAAACAAGCTGCCTTAAGGGATATATATAATTTTGTGCAAATTGAAGAAGAGAGTCTCCCACAAGCTTGGGGGAGGCTTCTCAAGTTACTTAATGCTTTGCCTGATCATCCTCTCAAGAAAAATGAAATACTTGATATCTTTTATAATGGACTAACCGATGCTTCCAGAGATTACCTGGATAGTTGTGATGGTTCTGTTTTCAGGGAAAGAACACCGGATGAAGCTGAAATTCTATTGAATAATATGTTGACAAATGAAAATAATTGGACACTTCCGGAGCCTATTCCTAAACCAACTCCGAAGAAAAGAGGTGTTCTATTTCTCAGTCCTGAAGATATGCAAGAGGCAAAGAAATCTATGAAAGAAAAATGTATTAAAGCTGAAGATGTTAAGAATTTATCTCCTATTGAAGAAATACACAGTCTTAATTTACCGCCTGTTGAAGAAACATATGATCTTAATCCATTACCTATTGAAGAAATACATGGTCTTGATAACCCGACACAGGTAGTAAAGGTAAATTCTCTCTATAGATATGATAAAGCTGAAATCCCTCTTACTAAGTGTGCTAGCCCATGCTTAGATGAGTTTGATAAATTTATGGTTAAGCAAGAAGACTTCAATGCTTATTTTGGTAGAGAATTACAACGCAATTCAAATATGCTTGAACACTTGGGTGATTATATGGCTAATGTCAAAGGTGAACTTAAACTTATAAGTAAACATGCTTCTATGGTTACCACTCAAGTAGAACAAGTACTTAAGGCTCAAAATGATTTGCTCAATGAATTGAATAGTAAGAATAATGATTATGCTGTTACAGTGGCTACTAGAACTGGTAGAATGACTCGGGAACCTCTGTATCCTGAAGGCCACCCCAAGAGAATTGAGCAAGATTCTCAGAGAAATAATATAGATGCACCTAGTCCTTCTAAAAGGAAGAAAAAGAAAAATGATAGGACTTTGTATGCTTCTAGTGAACCTATTGCTGAAACACCTGAGAATCCAAATGATATTTATATTTATGATGCTGAAACACAATCTGGTAATGAACCTGAAACTAGTGATAATGTTAATGATAATGTTCATGTTGATGCTCAACCTAGCAATGATAATGATATAGAAATTGAACCTGTTGTTGATCTTGATAACCCACAATCAAAGAATCAACATTATGATAAGAAAGACTTTGTTGCTAGGAAACATGGTAAACAAAGAGAACCATGGGTTCAGAAACCCATGCCTTTTCCTCCCAAACCATCCAAGAAAAAGGATGATGAGGATTTTGAGCGCTTTGCTGAAATGATTAGACCTATATTTTTGCGTATGTGATTAACTGATACGCTTAAAATGAATCCTTATGCTAAGTACATGAAAGATATTGTTACAAATAAAAGAAAGATACCGGAAGCTAAAATTTCCACCATGCTTGCTAATTATACTTTTAAGGGTGGAATACTAAAGAAACTTGGAGATCCAGGAGTACCCACTATACCATGCTCCATTAAAAGAAACTATGTTAAAACTGCTTTATGTGATCTTGGAGCCGGTGTTAGTGTTATGCCTCTCTCTTTATATCGTAGACTTGATTTGAATAAGTTGACACCTACTGAAATATCTTTGCAAATGGCTGATAAATCAACGGCTATACCTCTCGGTATTTGTGAGGATGTGCCTGTTGTGGTTGCAAACGTTACTATTTTAATAGGCTTTGTTATTCTTGATATTCCCGAGGACGATAGTATGTCTATTATTCTTGGAAGACCCTTTTTGAATACTGCAGGGGCTGTTATTAATTGCAACAAAGGCAATGTCACTTTTCATGTTAATGGTAATGAGCATACGGTACACTTTCCGAGGAAACGACCTCAAGTTCATAGTATCAACTCTATTGGAAAAATTCCATCGATTATATTTGGAGGTTTTGAATTTCCTCTTCCTACTATCAAGAAGAAATATGATATTCTTATTATTGGGGATGTGCATATCCCCGTTGAGGTAACATAGTGTTATTCAAAATTTCTCCGGTTCCATGTTACTCGGAATGAGTTTGTTAACAAGACCTGATCAACCTTGTTAGTGGATTCCTTTTGATGAGCATGAGATGGATGAAACTAGAAGGCACAACCTTCTGTACCCTCTTTCTACTTTCTGTTATTTATATTGAATAAAATAAAAATAAGTATTTTCCGTCTGTTATCTGATTTATCCGTGCAATATAAAAATACCCCAAAAATAAAAGTTCTCCAAATGCCTTGAAATTTAAATATGATTTTTTCTGGAATATTTGAGAATATTTGGCACTGAGAACATAGCACGGGGGGCATCCACATGGCCACGAGGGTGGAGGGCGCGCCCTACCCCCTGGGCGAGCCCCCTGCCTCGTGGGCCCATGGTGACCCTCCTCCACTTATTCCTGCACCCACACACTTCTTCTTCCTCCCACAAACACCAATATCCAGCTCAAGCACGAGTTCTAGCTCATTTTGCTGCGATTTTCGATCTCCTTGCTCAAAGCACCTCTCACAAAACTGCTTGGGGAGATTGTTCCTTGGTATGTGACTCCTCCATTGGTCCAATTAGTTTTTGTTCTAGTGCTCTATTCATTGCAAATTTGTGCTGCCAAGGTGACCCTGTTCTTGAGCTTGCATGTCAAATTTATATGGTCCCAAGTAGTTCTAATGCATGATATAGGCTCTAGGCACTTGTAGGAGTTGTTGCTATCAATTTTGTTGAGCTTGGCTCACTTTTATTTGAAGTTACTAAAAATTTCAGAATTTTTCAAAAAATAATGAAGAGATTTTTGAGGGGCTCATCAAGCCGAAGCTCGAAGGAAAAGCAAAGTGAAAAAGCAGAGAGGTCCAAATATAATCTGCCTCGCACCGCAGAGGCCTCACCGCCTTCCTCCACGACCAACGCGAACAGCCAGTACCTTGTTCCATTAGAGGCTATTCACGCCTACCGGAACCCTACATCAGCCACAGAGCCAGAGTCGGAACCACAAGTTGACCCTCCACGACAGTCTAATTACCAGTGGGATTCGGAGATGATTGCCAACCAGTGGCAATCAGAGTCTTCTTCTTCGCAGTACGACCCCAACTATTACTATGGATATCCGCCAGGCCAACCGTGGACATAGACCAACTTAGGCCAAAAGCCTAAGCTTGGGGGAGTACGTATTTCTCACCGACATTACATTTATGTTCACACACTCATTGTTAGATGTCGGTGCTCATACTTTTTCATTGTATCATCCATGCTAGTTTATTTCCCTTTTATGCTTTATTCTTGTGTGTTTAATAAACCTTAAGAAAAACCAAAAAAATTAGTTGTAGATTTTAATTAGTTTACTTTCCATGCTTGTAGTAGTAATTAAAAAAGAAAACCCAAAAAGATATCCTATTCTTCTTTCCCATGTAAATAGTTTTATTTCTTTTCTTTTCTTTGGGGGTCGATAGGAGAAGACCATGATTAAATTGTTGAAGTGGCTCTTATATGCATTATTGTTGATCTGACAAAAGAGCCCATATTGCCTTGTTTTCACTTGTTTGTTGAATGCTTGCAGATTCCAGCTTAGTCCAATGCACGTGCACTATTATTATTGTTATCCACATCGTTCGGTCGTGCAAGTGAAAGGCAATTATGATGATATATGATGGACTGACTGAGATGAGAAAAGCTGGTATGAACTCGACCTCTCTTGTTTTTTGTAATATGATTAGTTCATCGTTCCTAATTCAACCTATTATGAATAAACATGTTTGCAATGACAATTAAAGATTATAGTTTCTTGTGCCATGCTTAATTAGCTAGGAGCTTATAATGGTTTACCTTGGGTGCCAACATGCTATTAAAATGGTTGTGATGTGGTATGATACGGTGGTATCCTCCTTTGAATGATTTAAGTGACTTGACTTGGCACATGTTCACGCATGTAGTTGAAACAAAATCAACATAGCCTTCACGATATTTATGTTCATAGTGGATTATATCCTACTCATGCTTGCATTGGGTGTTGATTAATTTTAATGCATGTTCATGACTGTTGTCGCTCTCTAGCTGGTCGCTTCCCAGTCTTTTGCTAGCCTTCACTTGTACTAAGCGGGAATACTGCTTGTGCATCCAGTCCCATAAACCCCAAAGTTTTTCCATATGAGTCCACCATACCTACCTATATACGGTATCTACCTGCTGTTCCAAGTAAATTTGTATGTGCAAAACTCTAAACCTTCAAATAAATATCTTGTTTTGTATGCTCGAATAGCTCATGAATTAACTAGGGCTGTCCGTATCTTCCATGTTAGGCGGGTTATTCTCAAGAGGAGTGGACTCCGCTCCTCACTCACGAGAAAATGGCTGGTCACCGGGATGCCCAGTCCCATGCTTTAAGCAAATCAAATCAAAATAATTGCAAACAAAACTCCCCTTGGGACTCTAGTTAGTTGGAGGCACTCGTTGTTTCGAGCAAGCCATGGATTGATACTTGTTGGTGGAGGGGGAGTATAAACTTTACCATTCTATTTGGGAACCGCCTATAATGTGTGTAGCATGGAAGATATCGCCATCTCTTGGTTGTTATGTTGACAATGAAAGTATACCGCTCAAAATATTATTCACCTCTATTTCAAAACCGAGCTCTAGCACCTCTACAAATCCCTACTTCCCTCTGTGAAGGGCCTATCTATTTACTTTTATGTTGAGTCATCATCCTCTTATTAAAAAGCACCAGTTGGAGAGCACCACTGTCATTTGCATTCATTACTATTAGTTTACATTGAGTATGACTTGACTGGATCTCTTTTACCATGAATTACAATGTCTAGTCAGTCCTTGATCTTTAAAGGTGCTCTGCATTTATGTTTTGCGGTCTCGGAAAGGGCTAGCGAGATACCATCTTGTTATATCATATTATGATTGTTTTGAGAAAGTGTTGTCATCCGAGATTTATTATTATTGCTCGCTAGTTGATTATGCCATTGATATGAGTAAACATGAGACCTAAGCGTTATTGTGAATATGGTTAGTTCATAATCTTTGCTGAAAACTTGAATGTTGGCTTTACATATTTACAACAACAAGAGCAAACAGAGTTTGTAAATTTTTTTCTTTATCACTTTCAGTTTGTCAACTGAATTCCTTGAGGACAAGCAAAGGTTTAAGCTTGGGGGAGTTGATACGTCTCCGTCGTATCTACTTTTCCAAACACTTTTGCCCTTGTTTTGGACTCTAACTTGCATGATTTGAATGGAACTAACCTAGACTGATGTTGTTTTCAGCAGAATTGCCATGGTGTTATTTATGTGCAGAAACAAAAGTTCTTAGAATGACCAGAAACTCCACGGAGCGTCTTTTCGGAAATAATAAAAAAATACTAGCAAAAGATCAAGACCAGGGGGCCCACACCCTAGCCACGAGGGTGGGGCGCGTCTGCCCCCCTGGGCGCGCCCCCTACCTCGTGGGCCCCCTGGAGCTCCTCCGACCTAAACTCCAACTCTATATATTTGCTTTCGGGGAGAAAAAAATTAGAGAGAAGGATTCATCGCGTTTTACGATACGGAGCCGCCGCCAAGCCCTAAAACCTCTCGGGAGGGCTGACCCGGAGTCCGTTTGGGGCTCCGGAGAGGGGAATCCGTCGCCATCGTCATCATCAACCTTCCTCCATCACCAATTCCATGATGCTCACCGTCGTGCGTGAGTAATTCCATCGTAGGCTTGCTGGACGGTGATGGGTTGGATGAGATTTATCTTGTAATCGAGTTAGTTTTGTTAGGGTTTGATCCCTAGTATCCACTATGTTCTGAGATTGATGTTGCTATGACTTTGCTATGCTTAATGCTTGTCACTAGGGCCCGAGTGCCATGATTTCAGATCTGAACCTATTATGTTTTCATCAATATATGAGAGTTCTTGATCCTATCTTGCAAGTCTATAGTCACCTACTATATGTTATGATCCAGCAACCCCGAAGTGACAATAATCGGGACCACTCCCGGTGATGATCGTAGTTTGAGGAGTTCATGTATTCACTATGTGTTAATGCTTTGGTCCAATACTCTATTAAAAGGAGGCCTTAATATCCCTTAGTTTCCGCTAGGACCCCGCTGCCACGAGAGGGTAGGACAAAAGATGTCATGCAAGTTCTTTTCCATAAGCACGTATGACTATATTCAGAATACATGCCTATATTACATTGATGAATTGGAGCTAGTTCTGTGTCACCCTAGGTTAAGACTGTTACATGATGAACCGCATCTGGCATAATTCTCTATCACCGATCCATTGCCTACGAGCTTTCCATATATTGTTCTTCGCTTATTTACTTTTCCGTTGCTATTGTTATCATCACTACAAAACACCAAAAATATTACTTTTGCCATCGTTACCTTTTACTATCGTTACCACTACAATCATATTACTTTGCTACTAAACACTTTGCTGCAGATATTAAGTTTCCAGGTGTGGCTGAATTGACAACTTAGCTGCTAATACTTGAGAATATTCTTTGGCTCCCCTTGTGTTGAATCAATAAATTTGGGTTGAATACTCTACCCTCGAAAACTGTTGCGATCCCCTATACTTGTGGGTTATCATGATGTCATTTTCATTGTTGCAAGAGTGCTATAAAATGTTAACTGTTGGTACTTATCAAATCATGAGGTTTTGTCATTTTTGTTGCATTTGATGTGTGCATTGTTTGAGCATGAGGTCTACATGTGTTTTGAACTACAGCATGCCATCTTTACAGGGGTGCTTGTATTGTATTTTTTTGACCTATGTGGTGACTAGCACAAGCATGCAAACTAGGCTTCGTGATGTTGCTGTTTTCAGGGACTTCGGATTTTGCTATCTTTTCCTGTTGTTATTTTGATGCCATGTAACCTTGATGCTACATAGTGGTCCATGCTTATTTTGGGATACTTCAGTAAGGGTGTTTTGAACATGGGGTTATGCTCTATCCATCCATGCCCCTGTTTGCAATTATGGAGTGCCCTAGCATGTCTTTTTCTTGCTCTACGTTTGCTATAAAATGTTCCTGGAAGAATGGTAACATGTTAATCAGTATTACCATGGTTGTTGCTAGTGATCCATATATCCTATGAACTTGCTCTTGCAATGGTTAGCTTCATGAGGAACCTGTTCTTGCCTTGGGTAGAGCCGGGAGACGAGTACGTGTATGAGGAACCTGTTGAGTATGCTAATGAGGATCAAGCTTTCGACAACTCTGAGTACATTGCAAGCAAGATGACCATACCCTCGAAATCACATCTATCTTTGCTTGCTAGTTGTTTGTTCTATTGTTATGTCACGCTACCTAGCACTTGTTATATCATTCCTCCCATATTGCCATGTCAAGCCTCTAACCCTCCTTCCTAGCAAACCGTTGTTTGGCTATGTTACCGCTTTTGCTCAGCCCCTCTTATAGCGTTGCTAGTTGCAGGTGAAGATGAAGTTTGTTCCATGTTGGGACATGGAGATGTTGGGATATCACAATATCTCTTATTTAATTAATGCGTCTATATACTTGGTAAAGGGTGGAAGGCTCGGCCTTATGCCTGATGTTTTGTTCCACTCTTGTCGCCCTAGTTTCCGTCATACCGGTGTTATGTTCCTTGATTTTGCGTTCCTTACGCGGTTGGGTGTTATGGGAACCCCTTGACAGTTCTCTTCGCTTTGAATAAAACTCCTCCAGCAAGGCCCAACCTTGGTTTTACCATTTGCCTCGCCACCACCTACTTTTCCCTTGGTAGTCATGCTCCCGAGGGTCATCTTTATTTTAACCCCCCCCCCCCCGAGGCCAGTGCTTCTCTAAGTGTTGATCCAAACTGGGCGATGTCCGGCACCCCCTGGGCAACCAGGGTCTATGTCAACCCGACGTCTTGCCCATCCGGTGTGCCCTGAGAACGAGATATGTGCAGCTCCTATCGGGATTTGTCGGCACATTCAGGCGGTCTTGATGGTATTGTTTTACCATTGTCGAAATGTCTATAACCGGGATTCCGAGACTAATTGGGTCTTTCCGGGAGAAGGAATATCCTTCGTTGACCATGAGAGCTTGTGATGGGCTAAGTTGGGCACCCCTGCAGGGTATAAACTTTCGAGAGCCGTGCCCGCGGTTATGTGGCAGATGGGAATTTGTTAATATCCGGTTGTAGAGAACTTGACACTTAACTTCATTAAAATGAATCAACTGCGTGTGTAGCCATGATGGTCTCTTTTCGGCGGAGTCCGGGAAGAGAACACGGTCTTGTGTTATGCTTGAACGTAAGTAGCTTTCAGGATCACTTCTTGATCACTTCTAGCTTCTCGACCGTGCGTCGCTTCTCTTCTCACTCTTATTTGCGTATGTTAGCCACCATATATGCTTAGTGCTTGCTGCAGCTCCACCTCACTACCCTTTCCTACCCATAAGCTTAAATAGTCTTGATCTCGCGGGTGTGAGATTGTTGAGTCCTCGTGACTCATAGATACTTCCAAACAGTTGCAGGTGCCGATGATACCAGTGCAGGTGACGCGACCGAACTCAAGTGGGAGTTCGACGAGGACCTTGTCATTTCTATGTTCCGTTTCCTGTTGATATGTAGTGGAGTCAAGTTGGGACGATCGGGATCTAGCATTTGGGGTTGTCTTCTTTTATTTTTGGTTCCGTAGTCGGACCTTGATTGTACTCTGGATGATGTCTGTTTAACTTGTTATTTGTTTGAAGTGGCAATTGTAAGCCAACTCTTTATCCCTTTCTTATTCAGTACATGGGATTGTGTGAAGATTACCCCACTTGTGACTAAACTACCATGTGGTTGTGACTCTAAGTCGTGCCTCGACACGTGGGAGATATAGCCGCATCGTGGGTGTTGCAAGTTGGTATCAGAGCCATCCCCGACTTAGGAGCCCCCTGCTTGATTGAATCGCTGACGTTGTTGAGTCTAAAACGAAAAGTTTTTAGTCTTAGGATTATATATATCGGAGAGTAGGATTCTTTTTACTCCTCAGATCTTCGTTGCTCTGGTGAGGCCTCCTGACGTAGAAGTTTTGACTCTTCTCTCCTCAAATTTCACTAAAAAAATTGAGGATCACGTGGGTATCTTGGAATCTTTCCGATAGTCTTGTGACGAGAACATTGTTCTTGGTGCCTCCTAACATTTAGGGGTTGTGGCAGTGTCCCAGGGAGTTGAGCTTCGAGGTGTTGTCATCACAATTTTATCTTTGTTGTTCTGGAATACCTGAGTTCACTGACATCGAAAATCTCATTTATGCAGTTGTTGGTGAGATAACCTCGATGCCACCCAGTACTGGGGAGGGAGTTCGGGAGTATTTCCATAACTCGTATAATGCATGCTTTTCGAAGGTTGAGGTACATGATTTTCGAAGGTTTCTTGGTTATGTGTTGAAGGATGGATACAGCTGGATGTAGGGATTGTTAGTTTGGGTGAGATATTATGCTTCCCCTGTATCCCCAACACCTGATTGCATAACCAGAAAGTTTCAGGAGTTTATAAGTGGGAATTCAAGTCTCACGTAGGAATTCTTTCAAACAGACACATGATACGATATGGGATCTATCATATGTTTGTTTCCGACTTATTCTGCAAGCCAATCCTTTGTTTTGTTTTGAGTTGTGGTATTCGAGTTGCTTCGAAGTCAAGTGTTGATTCCATACCTTTCCTAAGCGGTGTTCTCATACTTCTATGTGAATACCAATCCTTCTTGATCATCGAGATTGGCATGCCAATTCTTTTCCAACTGACGTGCTCTTTTTCAAGTGGATCCGATCATTTCAACATTCGCGAGATCAATTCTCAGTTATTTGCAACGGTGTTTGCTTCATCTGTCCCAAGTTGTCTTTGTTTTTCCCCCCCTCCCCCCCTTTTTTTTCAAGGACTCGGATTTCTTAATCAAGTATCCATCTTATATATGTGAAGTCTCTTATTTCTTTTCTTTCAATGTTCTTATCTAGTGATTCTCACAAAGATACTAACGGAGCTTCAAGTTTATCATTCTTCATTCTTTTCTTCTCCGGTGGATTTAATTCAAGCTTTGTCGATCATATCCTTTCCTCGGTTCAAATGTTTTCTCATGCCGGTGCACCTCTTAATCATTCACTTCTCTCTTTCATTTGTTCTGGAGTGTTGAAGATATCTCAGAAGGCTCGTCTTTTCATTCAAGATCTGTTCAACCTATCTCAAGGTTGTTATCTCATTCAAGCCATTTAATTCAACCGGCGCAATCTCTCTTTTAAATAGTTCGATGATGTTTCCTTTTGAGTGGGCCCTAACCCACAGGTCTTTTCCCAGTATCTTAGACTCTTCTAATTTTCTCAGAATTACTCTCAAATTCTTTTCAAAGTGTGACGTAAGAAAGAATTTTTCATCAGTCAATTGCCTTCTCCAATATCGTTTTCAAATTCTTTTCATCGTTGGCGCAACTTCTTCATTATTTATTCTCAACATTTGAAGACCGAAGAAGAGTTTTTCCTCCAAATCTTATCCGTTTTTCTCTCAGAGATCCTCAGTTCAAGCTTGATGCTATCCTCTCATAATTGTTTTCGATTGTGACAATTCTTTTCAACCCTCTGGAGCAATTCAAGAGTCTTTTCAGTTTTGATTCTCCGGAGCCCATCATGTCAGAATTATTCATTCAAGCTTTCAGCTCTCGTTCTCCAAGTCTTACCGGTGCAACGCTCAAGTATTGCCTAGTCAACTCGTGATCTCTTCATTCTTACATATTTAAATTCCCTCAAGTATCTTCATTCGTTCTCTAATTCTTCCCAGTGTTTCTTTATCTTTTCTTCATTCATTTTCAATTGTTACAGTTATTCATTCAAGAATTTCTCTTCATTCGTTATCGTATCAACTCTTTCGTTCTTTCAAATCCTACCGATGATTCGTTGAAGACCTTCTCAAGTTTGTGCTATATATCTCTTAATCATTTCTACGAGAATAAGTAGTATGCCAAATCCGTTGCTTGTCATCAATCTAAATTGGTGAAGGATACGCATAACATAATTCTTATTCTTGCTTCATCCAAGTGATGGATTCATTCTTCCGGAGTTTGTTCACGATGAGTAAATTCTTGGTTCAAGTGCTTCATACTTTTCCCAGAGTTCCAAGATCTCTCAACTATATCACCACGAAGATTCATCTAAATCATTGCAAGGATTCACCTTGTATTTTCAACTTCTCTTTCCGTATATCATCCTTTTATTATCGGAGTTCTTCATGGAGGCTCTACATGATGGTTCATCAACGATTTAATTCCTTCTCCAAGTGTTCATCGAGATTCTTTTCAGGGAGCTCAAGTATTCTTCATCTTGCATTCCGAAGTGCAATTCTTTCTACCTTAGCTTTTGAGATGGTGTTATGTCATTTTGACAGTTTCCTTAATGTTTCATGATTGACAAGTTGTCAGGAATGAGATATTTAAACCCATCATTTTCTTCCTTGGAGTTATCTTGGTATAGGTTTCACCTAAAGCCTTCCATTGGGAATGTTGCTCTTGGTGATGATTATCTATGATCCAAGTTTTCTCCTTATCACCTCGGTGGAAGAAGCTTTCTATCTTTTCTATCTCTCAATCAAATCTTTTTCTCGTGAGTGGCAGGTTGTCACATCATAATTTTGAGATGTCTGCCATAAGCCCACATCAATATTATCCTTTCGTTGTTGGTTTTTCCAACAACTCCGTTATAACCTTCTTGGAAGGGTGATCTCCAAGCTCTTTTGTGGCAGAAGTTGGCATTTTCTTCTCCATTCTTTCATTCCAATGATCTATATTTTATTCTTTCTTCTGGAGGCATTGTGATGTTGCTCTCTTCACTCATCATCTCGAATTGTGAGGGTCGTGTTCTTTTCATGCTTATCCATTTAACTGGAGTGTTGTGTCCTCTTCTCAAGTTCTTTTCATCTTATCAAGTCTTGCATCTCTTTTCAACCGGAGTGATGTCCGAATTTTTTCTTCCTTGTTCCTCTTTTCTAACGGAGTGTTTTCAACTTCGATCATCTCCGTTGTATTATTTTCTCAAATGGTTTAACCTCTCAAGGTTCATGGTTTCACTCGTTTGGCAAATAAGCAAATTAGTTTTACCTCTTCTCTTCCTCTTCCGTTTCCCTCTGGTGCCATCCTAGATCTCGGGGCGAGCTCCTCTCGTAGTGGTGGAGTGTTGTAATGCCCCGGATGTAACTTGCCATATATGTAACTCCGACTCTTGCCTTTTCCGGAGATGCGATATGATATTTCCTTCGTGGTGGGGGTTTTGTCTTTCGTTTGCATTTTGTTCTTGTCATGCATTTCATATCATGTCATCATGTGCATTGCATTTGCATTCATGTTCGTCTCATGTATCTGAACCTTTTCCCCGTTGTTCGTTTCGCAATCCGACACTCCCACATGCACCGGCGCACCCCTCTTGTCTCTTTTCGTGAGTGGGATAAAAACGTTCTCGGAATGGACCGAGGTTTGTCAAGTGGCCTTGGTACACCACCGGTAGACCACCTGTCAAATTTCGTTCCATTTGGAGGCCGTTTGATGCCCCAACGGTTAACTGGGTAACCGCAAAAGCCTCTTTGTGTTGCAGCCCAACACCCCTCCAAAACAGCCCAATAACCCATCTAAACCATCTCCATGTTCTCCACCGTCGAATCATGATCGTGTGGGAGAAAACTACACCTCACTTGGATACTCCTAGCTCCTTCTACCTATATATGTGTGCCCCTCCCCGAAATTCGCGGATGAACCCTAGTCTTCTTCCTCATCGCGTTGCCGGACAAGTCCACCCCCATGCCCGGACATGTCCGCCGCAGCCCACCGGGCCCAGATCTGGCCCGCCCCCGGGCCGAACCGGGCCGCGCCCCCGTGCCGGTGCCCGAGCCAAGCTCCGCCGCCCAGGAGCTCGCCGGAGCACCTCGGCTTCGCCGTGCCGCCGCCGCCGTAGCGGCACCGCCTACCTCCAGCCGCCACCACATGCGTCGTGCCCCGCCGCCTGCACCGCCGCTCGCCTCGCCGCCGCCAGCAGCCGCCACCACCGTGCGCAGCCGCCACAACCGTGCGCAGCCGCCGCCTCGGCACCGGTTGGTGCGCGCCGCCGTCCGCCGCTGCCCGCGCGTCGTGCCTCGCGCCGCCCTTCGCCGCCCCGCCATCGCCGGTTGCCGCGCCGCCCCGCTGTGGATCCGGTCGGACCGGACCAGATCCGACCACCCGCGGCCTCCTCCGTCCTCTCCAGCGATCACCGGAACCCTAGGGTTCGCCGACGCCGGCGTTGACCCGCTCCGGGATGAGATCCACCAGGACCCCCATCCAAACACGGCTCCCCGTCCCGTACGCCTTCGTCCATGTACACCTCCGTACAGTTTTCCTCGAGGTGAATTTGACAGTGTCCTCAAAGATCCTATTATTTTTATGCCTCCTTCAACATGTCATATCTCCATGCTCATTGATCCAAATCTTGCATATGATATATCTAATTGATCGTATTGTTGAGCTCTTCATGGTAGAAGCATGTCCATTCATGTTCCTGTTCATTGTGATGCCATGTTCATTGTTGCAAGAGTGCTATAAAATGTTAACTATTGGTACTTATCAGATCATGAGGTTTTGTCATTTTTGTTGCATTTGATGTGTGCATTGTTTGAGCATGAGGTCTACATGTGTTTTGAACTACAACATGTCATCTTTACAGGGGTACTTGTGTTGTATTTTTGTGATCTATGTGGTGACTAGAACAAGCATGCAAACTAGGCTCCGTGATGTTGCTGTTTTCAGGGACTTAGGATTTTGCTGTCTTTTTCTGTTGTCATTTTGATGCCATGTAAACTTGATTCTACATAGTGATCCATGCTTATTTTGGCATACTTCAGTAAGGGTGTTTTAAACATGTGGTTATGCTCTATCAATCCATGCCCCTGTTTGTAATTATGGAGTGCCCTAGCATGTCTTTTTCTTGCTCTACGTTTGCTATAAAATGTTCCTGGAAGAATGGTAACATGTTAATCCATATTACCATGGTTGTTGCTAGTGATCCATGCATCCTATGAACTTGCTCTTGCCATGGTTAGCTTCATGAACATGTCACCCTGCTATTGGTATGCTTATATTGTCATGCAATGCTTTGGGATGAGTGGCATGAGCTCGCAAAGTTTCTATCATAATTCTTTTTATGCCATGCTCTGTTTTTCTGCTAAGTCTGAAACTGTTAATAAAATTTGCTATGTTTACATGGATGCCATCATATCTTCTATACCTTTTTGGCTCATGCTCAGTAAGGGAGTTTTGTTCTATGTATTTAGTAGATTAATGCCATGCCTTTATTTGTCATGATATGTTCCTGTAGCATGTTGTTTACTTGCTCTAAACAGTGCTTCCCGATGTTGATTATGCCATGTTAGTATTTTCACTAAGTCTGTGAAGCTGATATCTTTTGCACTTTTGCCATGCTTGTTTGAACCTGTTCTAGTGTGATTTAGCCGTAGCTCGGTGTTCATGTTTTGTCAATCATCTCTTGTACATCACTGCCATATGCTTTGTTGCTATGATGGCGAGCAGTGGCTTAGTTTTTTGTTGCATTCTAAGTGGCATCATGTTGTTAATCGCAGTTTCGCATCATCCTTATATTGCTTGTCATTTGCAAACCGTGCATCCGTTTCCGGTGATCCTTATATCGATTTCGACCGAAATCACCTCCTCTTCCCAGCGGCATATTTGGTTTGCCAAGTTGATGCCTTGATCATTCTTTCCCTTCTGAAGCACGTATATGCATTGCATATCATGCCATGTATTGCATCATGTTGCTTGTGCTTTGCACCATGATTGATTGTTGTTCCATTGCTTGTGTTCTGCCCTTGGGTAGACCCAGGAGACGAGTACGTGTATGAGGAACCTGTTGAGTACGCTAACGAGGATCAAGCTTTCGACAACTCTGAGTACATTGCAGGCAAGATGACCATACCCTCGAAATCACTTCTATCTTTGCTTGCTAGTTGTTCGTTCTATCGTTATGTCGCGCTACCTACCACTTGTTATGTCATGCCTCCCATATTGCCATGTCAAGCCTCTAGCCCTCCTTCCTAGCAAACCGTTGTTTGGCTATGTTATCGCTTTTGCTCAGCCCCTCTTATAGCGTTGCTAGTTGCAGGTGAAGATGAAGTTTGTTCCATGTTGAAACATGGATTTGTTGGGATATCACAATATCTCTTATTTAGTTAATGCATCTATATACTTGGTAAAGGGTGGAAGGCTTAGCCTTATGCCTGATGTTTTATTCCACTCTTGCCGCCCTAGTTTCCATCATACCGGTGTTATGTTCCTTGATTTTGCGTTCCTTACGCGGTTGGGTGTTATGGGAACCCCTTGGTAGTTCGCTTTGAATAAAACTCCTCCAGCAAGGCCCAATCTTGGTTTTACCATTTGCCTCACCACCACCTACTTTTCCCTTGGGAGTCGCGCTCCCGAGGGTCATCTTTATTTTAACCTACCCCCCTCCGGGCCAGTGCTTCTCTAAGTGTTGGTACAAACTGGGCGATGTCCGGCGTCCCCTGGGCAACCAGGGTCTATGCCAACCCGACGTCTTGCCCATCCGATGTGCACTGAGAACGAGATATGTGCAGCTCCTATCGGGATTTGTCGACACATTCGGGCGGTCTTGCTGGTCTTATTTTACCATTGTTGAAATGTCTTGTAACCGGGATTCCGAGACTGATCGGGTCTTTCCGGGAGAAGGAATATCCTTCGTGGACCGTGAGAGCTTGTGATGGGCTAAGTTGGGACACCCCTGCAGGGTATAAACTTTCGAGAGCCGTGCCCGCGGCTATGTGGCAGATGGGAATTTGTTAATATCCGGTCGTAGAGAACTTGACACTTAACTTAATTAAAATGAATCAACCGCGTGTGTAGCCGTGATGGTCTCTTTTCGGCGGAGTCCGGGAAGAGAACACGGTCTTGTGTTATGCTTGAACGTAAGTAGCTTTCAGGATCACTTCTTGATCACTTCTAGCTTCTCGACCGTGCGTCGCTTCTCTTCTCACTCTTATTTGCGTATGTTAGCCACCATATATGCTTAGTGCTTGCTGCAGCTCCACCTCACTACCCTTTCCTACCCATAAACTTAAATAGTCTTGATCTCGCAGGTGTGAGATTGCTGAGTCCTCGTGACTCACAGATACTTCCAAACAGTTGTAGGTACCGATGATTCCAGTGCAGGTGACGCAACCGAACTCAAGTGGGAGTTCGACGAGGACCTTGTCGTTTCTATGTTCCGTTTCCTGTTGATCAATAGTGGAGCCCAGTTGGGACGATCGGGATCTAGCATTTGGGGTTGTCTTCTTTTATTTTTGGTTCCGTAGTCGGACCTTGATTTTACTCTGGATGATGTATGTTTAACTTGTTATTTGTGTGAAGTGGCGATTGTAAGCCAACTCTTTATCCCTTTCTTATTCAATACATGGGATTGTGTGAAGATTACCCCACTTGCGACTTAACTACCATGCGGTTATGCCTCTAAGTCATGCCTCGACACGTGGGAGATATAGCCGCATCGTGGGTGTTACAGCCATCAACTAGGTAGTGCAGGCTATGGCGTGTTGGAATAAGGTCTCGGCCTCTCCCTACCTCGATGACATTAGATTTGGCATCGACACAGGGCCTATGAGAGTTTGTGTCCCAAGAACTGTTGGCTCTCGCCAAATCTTGGTGGTTGGTGTGTCCTTCAAGGAGAGCATTTGGCTGACCATTGGTGCGGCAACTTCAGCATCTTCTTCTGCGATTGTTTTGCGGCATGGTCCGGTTTCTCCAACCTTCTGGACCGGTAGATATAAATTGCAAGCGTGTTTGGCATGGGGCGATGCTCCAACCGATGCTTTTTCGGTGATTTCTAAATCTTGTCTCAAGGGCGAGTGGTTATTACGGTCTTTAAAGCCCGGTATGTCGGAGACATTTGCAGGTATCCCTTTCTTTTTTGTTGGTTCGATGCAATTTTTAATCTTCAGCTGGCGGCATACAATCAAAAGAAGAAAAAGGCTAGTATGTCTTGCAATGTAATTTTATTTTATACCTTTTGGTCAGCATCCAATTGTTTTTCCATTTGATTGACTATTGTTTTCCTTAATAAATATCAGACACCCCTGGTGTCTCTTAAAAGAAACATTCGGCTAGTAAACACTAAATACATCCGGTTGAAAGATGTTTTGCATCTAGTCCTTGCACGCATTGCAATTTCGGGAGGCAATGTCACCGGCAACTAAATGGCTTGAGGCAATCCCATCCGTTAAAGTTTGAGTTGGACTGCTGTATGCATGATTTATTACCACCCACACCATTAGTAGAAAATACAAAGGTGAATTATGAAATGATTCCCATGTTCAACACAAAATTCAGACTTCTTCCCGTCAGTTTTGTCAGTTCAACATTGTATCTCTGTATGCTCTCCCTACACAGACCACACCACGCTAGACTTCTTTTTTTCTTTCTAAAAAGAGGATGCATTTCCACAGAATCATATATGGTTTCTTTCATTTGAATTCTGTGAGTTATTGTTTGCAAGGGCCTCGAATGGTCAAATGCTTGGAACCTCCACAATACTGGACAGGAGGTCCCTTAGCTCCACCATCACAACATCCTGCTCACCCTTAACCTGCAAATGGAGACATGGAGAAGAAGCCGGCCGCCTTATCAGAAGTTAAGCAGTATAATCTAGCAAATTCTGCTGCAGGCAAAAATTGTGAGGGTTTTTTACCTCAATGCAGAAGAAACTCTCTGCATAGCCATAGTAGGTGATGGTGTTGAGGCTAAGCACCTGCACATTGTAGTTGCAGAGTGCCTCCAGCACCTTGGTGAAGAGGCCTGCCCTTTTGGTCCAGAAGATCTTGAGGTTGTACTTACAAGACCCCAGAGGTATCAGCTCCACCTGACCCTGCGAACATGAACAGCTCGGTTAGTATGCGAGAAATCGGCTGGATATCACAACTGACTCTGGAGGCGATGAAGCAATGCACAATACTACGTTATACCTTTGTACCTTGTACACAAATCTGTTCTCTTTTGTAAAACTTGGCCTCCTAGAAATACTCGGGTAGGTTTTATTGGGGTAAGAAAAAATGCATGACTACTTTATACTAGACAAAATAAAAGTGTGAATTTCTCGCCTTGGTTTGGCTGTGTTTAGAAGTGGTTATATTCTGAAAAGTATTTGGCCAGTGTGGTGAAGTTGAGCGATCGTATTCTGCAGATTGCGGCATTGGTTGGTTGATCTGAATTTCAGGTTCTCGTTGGGTTATGTTTTTTTTTACTCTGGTATATAGTTATTCATGGCTCATAGCAGGGGTTACTACGTACGTACCTGATAATGGATGTTGTCGGTGGGGGCGAGGGATTCGGAGCAGGAGGCGCTGCCTTGCTTCTCCCAGGCCTCGCCGGGCGAGTCGGCGAGCTGGCTCTGCAGCTCGAGGACCTGGTTCTGGAGCTTCTTGATGTGACCGATGGCGTCGGCCAGGGTGGACTCCTTGCTCATCTGAAAACAACACAACAACAAGGTCGATGAGTGTCAGGAATGTCAACCGAGTTTTCACTTTTCTCCCAGGAAGAAACAATTTTTTCTTTCAAAACTAATTATTATTATTATTTCGTTCTTTGCAGACAGATATGTCCGGAGAAGCAGAGGCAACTTCCTCTGTCCCGCCCGATTGTTGGGTGGGGTGGGGTGGGTGTGTGATCAGTGCAGTTAATCGCTGCTGGAAGAGAGGATTATGGAAGGAAGCACCTTTGTGATGTTGGGCACGACGGCCCTGAGCTTGAGGATGTTGGTGTTGAGCCTGCCCCTCCTCCGGCGCTCGGCGTCCAGGTTCTTGGACTTGTACTGCGTGGCGTCCGCCGCCGGCAGCTGCTCCCCCTCCTCGCTCTCCTCGCCCTCGCCGCCGCCGCCCAGGTTCAGCATCGACTCCACGAAGTCCTCCATCTTCACCTCCTCGCCGCCGCTGCCGCCGCGGGAGGCCCTCGGGCGGCGCGGCATTGCTCGCTGGCCGGCCGCTAGGAGGGTCGATCGAGGAAAAAGATCAAGCTGGGTGGCTGCGTGCCTCCCGGTCGCCCACCGAACGAGACCAGAGGGCAGCGCCGTGCAGTGTCACTCACTCTCACTCACCCTCCCTCCTCTGCTGCTGCCGGTGCGGTGCCTTGTGGGCATCTTGCGCCTCGGGTGGTGGTAGCTTATAAGGACGGGACGGGGCTGAGGAGAGGAGGAATCTCGCGGGAAAGCAACCGCAAAGGAAGGGCTCCAACGCAAACGCAAGTGAGATGAGACGGTGTGCTCCCTCCCTCCCTCCCTCCCTCCTCGTGTCCTTGGAGAGAGCCGAGTTAGTTGCGGCGGCACCTGATGCGGTTGGTTGCGCTGTTGACTGACTGCACCGAGGTAGCGAGCGAGGAGCTCCCGGTGTTCTTTCCTCCCTCTTCACGGTTACTACTACTGAAAAAGGTGGTAAAGTTTCAGGTGTGATTGGGTCATGGCGCTCATCGGCATTATGATTTCATGGCTGTATGCATCGCTTGATGGGTACTCCTCCTTTTCGAAAAAAAAACGGTATTATGATTTCGAAAATGGGTGGTACACGTACAGCAGACGATGGTACAGCGAGATCTCTGAAGCACATCCTATGATTTCTTTCTTTCCGGTACAAGATGCTGCGGCGCAAGATCGAGCAGTGCGTTATTTGATCGGAGGGGGCTCTTCAGTCTCTCTCTGCAGCTTTTGGGCAACCCGGTAACCGAAAAGACGTAGTGCTACGTACGCTGGATCGATGGATGGATGGACCAGCGTGTGTAGATCAGTGCAGGATCATGGGAATTCTCAAAAGGCAGAGAGGTACATGCAGATATATCTCGCGTACTACACCAATGATCCGGCAAGGTCTCTGAAACTTTATATCTTTCCCGATTTCTTTCTTTCTGGCACAGTAGCTGCATTGCATTGCATCTCAATCTCAACGAGTACACCGGACGCTCTGAGCTGATGCTTGCGTTGGTTGGAGTTCCTCTGCCCCTCAGTTTGCTCCTAGTTATTGTGTTGCGTCAGTGCAGCGAATGTATTGCTGCGTCGATCTGTTCTGTGGTCCGAAGAATCCATCAAGACCGTCCTGTTAGGTTGATCTCTCCACCAATGGGCCCAACGACCCACGCCCTGATCGGGGGTGTCCAGCCCAAGCAAGGCTGATGGGCCCCTATCGCGCAGTGCTATAAAGAGGAGGTGGGGACCAGGGGCACAGGGTATGAGGTTCGTCACCGCCACTGTTCCCCACTCCTAACCCTATCCGATCCAGAGGGAGGCACTGAAGCGATGGGAAGCTCCACCGCCGCCACTCACGCACTTCACCGTTGACCTCTACACCAACCGTCGATGCCCGTGCGCAGACCTTCATCGAAGGACCAGCTATGGCCGAAACGCTAAGGTATACGCGCAAACAGATCATAGATAGTTCAATCTACTCCGAAACCCTAGCCTAGTCGATCCCATGGTTTTAACAATGGTATCAGATGCTGTCAAGGGCTTGATTTTGGATAGAAACAGAGAACAGGGACCCTCCCCTTACCAGATCGGATCGAATCCGAACCCTAAACAGAGGGAAAAAAGTTCTTGAATCACTTCACAGAAAAGTGCGCCGCCACTGAGCTGCGCCGTTCCTCTCGATCTCGATGCGCATCGGCGAGCCAAGGCATCTGGGAAGAAGAACACCACCCCTTCGGGGGCAAAGGGCACCACCACCGAGCCGCTTGACGGCAGCGCGTTCACCCTAGGGTGCTCGCGCACGCCGGCAAAAGGGTCGGCAGGGGCGCCATCTTCACACGCACGCCGGCACAGGGTAGCAGCAGGAGCCGTCGCGGCTCTCTCTCTCTCACTGGCCAGTAGGCAGTGGTGGATGGAGAAAGAAAGAAGGGGAGGAAGAGAAAGCGTGGCGCGGTGGCCGTCGCCGCCGTCGCCGGCGGCCAGGCGCTGCGCGACACAGTGGCCCGGCGACGGGGATTAGCGGAAGGTTCGACCGGGACCTCTCTCTCTCTGTTGCTATTTGCAGTGGTGGACAGAAAGGAGAACAGGAAAGGGGAGAAGAAAGAGAACACGGCCAGGCTCGCGCAGCGGTGGAACTCGTCGCCGTCGCCGGTGTCAGGTGCGGCGCGGTGGTCCGGCGTACGGGAGAGAGGCGCACAGAAGTTTGTTCAGCCGATCCGCGCGCTGGACCGTCGGATGGAATCCGACAGTCAGGCAGCAAACCCTAGCTCGCTGCTGGGCCGCTGGGCCAGAAAGGGAGCAGGCGAGAAGGCCGTGGGCCGGTTTCTCACCGCGGGGAACAGGCGGCGCTCGCCAGCTGGCCGTGGGCCAAGAGCAGCAGGCCACAGAGCGACGCGCTGAGCGGGCTATGGGCCGCCGGCGTGAAAGGAACGGCCCACGCACAGAGTTTCCTCTGATAATTTTTACGGAGCACCGTTTTGATGTTTTTTGTCCAGTTTTTGGGCAGATTTCAAACAGTTTTTCTATGCAAAATTTTCCAACGAAAATATTTGTTTAGAAAATAAAAAAAGTAAACAGAAAGAGTTTCTGAAAATAAAAAAAAAATAGGAAATTTTCAAAAAAAGAAATTGTTCATGAATTTATAAAGAAAATAACAAATTTCATGAATTTTTATTTAGTCAAAGAAAAGTTTCTGCAAACAGTAAAAAGTTCATGAATTTTTTATTCATGTTTTTCCGCTGCGTAAATAATTAATAGTACTATTTTACAAAGAAAGAAAAAGTATTATCCTTCAATTAAATTGGAACCAATGGGAAAATTTAATTGGATGAACAGTTTTTTGAGAGAAGTTTTTTCACTTATGGGTGAAATCAAATTCAGATAGCTTCTGCTATGACAGTACAAAGATATTTGATTAAAGTTTAATTATGGTATTGTTATTTTCTGACCAACGTTGATGATGACAATATTATAATTCAATGAGTCTTGTAGTTAAAAAGTTCAAATCTCTGATAAATTTTGTATCAAAGTGACCTTTTTTCAGAGAATTTGATAAAGACTGAGAAATGTATATTGCTAGTTTTCCGCTGCAATAAAGTTGATGATGATTATCATTTCTGAGCAAAGTTATTTAATAGAAATACTATCATCACATTATTCATGAGTTATATGCATTATTTCCATTTCCGCCTAACGGTGATATGGAATTAATGTAGAAGAATGAGTTTTATTCTAATTCTACCAGAACGATGATTTAGAGCATAAAAGGAAGTTTTGCAAAAGTTTATTGTGCATATTTTTTAACCAGACCAACGTAGGGTTATTTTTATGCTCATTATTGCTGATTATTGGCTAAGTTTTCTCAGACCAAAAGTTTTCCATGCTTTCATTCATGAAAGCGAATGGTTGGGTACTTGTGACCCGAAAGATGACCAAGAAAGGTCATAACGTGAGATAGTATGTTCTCTCTAAAGAATGGTTTCAAAAGAAAAGAGATAGATCATTGAGAGTCTTGGTTGATGAATGTCTTTCATGTACTCTCTATGATTTGAGATAAAACAAGCAACATGCATGTTTAATTTGACCAACGTTGGATCAAGCATGTGTGTCAAAGAGCATTCGGATTTATTTATAAATTTGATGATTGAATATGCAGTCAAAAGAGCCAATTCTGGCATTTATGTCCCTTGCAGGGAATTACCCGCATGGCGGGAAAAGATGATTATGACAAACCCGCATGGCAGGATAAGTCTGGGAAAGTCCCTGCATAAACCGTATGGCGGCAGAAATTTTCTCAGACTTATCCTGTATGACAGGAGAAAGACATGATGACTCATGTGCTTTTAATATGTCCCACTCTGGGAGAAAAGTATGGAGTAACTATTATGCTTTCCTAGTATCGACCGTACATCTTATGTGTAACGGTCATTAAGCACTCAATAAATCCAAAGAGAATAAAAGTTACAGACGAACCTAAAGATAAGAATGATATGCAAGTGTGACTTGCAAAAGTACTAATGATAAAGAACTCTGTTGAGTTTCTGAAATAGAATGAGGAAAAAGTACTCCTGATAAATGAAGTAGATAATCGAAGTTTCCTCATTCACAAGAGTTATGAATGGTTTTTCGAAATTGTGGCAGAAAAGTTCTTGCCACATTTCGAGGGGGAGAAAGATATATGAGATAAATTAAGAATGATGAAACTCCCCTATACTTTAGATAATGTGATAAAGAATGTGATCGTGTGGGGGAGTATGACGGTCATATTAATACCCCTAAAGAAAAGAAATAGTTGTATTCCTGGATCTTTTACAATTTTGAAAGCAGACTAAGGAATACTAAGATGGTGCTTAAAAGTGCCATAAAGAAGAAAGTTTTAACAGAATAAACCCAAACAATAAAGTTTAAAGATACGCCTTTTTAGTGAAGATGGAGTAATCTGGGGGAGCATGTTGTATGACGTATACAACACCTGATGTTAGCTCTATAAAGGATGAATGAGTACACATGGATCTTGTAAAACTTGTTGCCTCTTGGAAATGAAAGACTATATAATTAATTTTCCTCTTGGCAATGACAGAGCAACAACAACCCCATATGAAAGAAGTGCCAGTACCTGAGACACCGATGGTCTCAAGGAATGAGAAAATCAGATACTTTTGATTACTATAAAGTCTATGTTAGTGAAATTCAAATGGAGGTTGATCCCACCTTATTTAAAGTTCTCATTCGAGTTTTGAGAAGTGTCTGCTTATCTAAATGATAAGAGACTATGTGAGATGAAATGAAATTAGTGAATCCCGACGATGTTTGGGACTGATGAGTAATTTCCAATGGAGCCAAAACAGTAGGCTGTAAAGAGTCTACAAGCACAATCTGACTCCAAAGGAAATACATAAAGGTGTAAAACACGACTTAAATCGAAAGGTTTTTGCGCGTTTTGCACTGAATAGATTACAATGAGTGTTGGTAGCACATCATGATCTAAGTTACATCAGATGAAAGATATTATGATCTGAGTTACATCAGATGAAAGTAAAGAACACAGGGGATACTGCCTGAAGAAGTCTTTTATGGACTAAAGAAATCAAATGTTGTTTTGGGTTAAAGAAATGTGAGGACAATTGTGTTTGTATAAAGTTATAGAATGGGAAATTCATTTCATAATCCTGTGCGTGTGGATGACGTCCTACTTGCTAGTGGTCATGTCAATCTACTGCAGGAGAAGAAAAGAAGTTTTTGTTCTCAAAGTTCAAAAGAATGTTCTCAGTAGAGTGTCTCTCGTTATAATTATCGAGATTCACCAAGAAAAGAATAAAAGGGGTATTAGTAATGTCGCATGGACATACTAAGAAAGGTCTCTAAAGTATGCATGCGAGAAAACCTACGCCTGTTCTTATAGTCAAGGGTAATGGAACTGGAAACTATGGTGTTCCAAGAGTTGATGAGAAAAGATTGAAAACGGATATGGTACCATATGCTTCAGTTGTTGGAAGCTCAATACATTACCCTGACACAGTTCACATATCCGGGTTGTTTTGTCAATGTCCAGTCCATATGTAGATCACTGGAATGGAGTCAAAGATATTGGCCTGAAGCTGAAAGAAATAAGTGCTCTCAAAAGATTGTGAGTACAAAGACATGACTTGTGAAATGTATAGCGAAATCCACAATTGTCGCTAACTTTCATACTTGGAGGTTTTTGTGTGGAAAAGCTCCAAAGAATGAAACAATTATCATCAATGTGATGCAAAGATATGTTGTAGCTTGATATGAGGCTGAGGGACATGCAAAATGGTTAAGGAGACCTGTACCCAGAGTTGATAATGGTTGACAACAGCGATAACTATTTTAAGTCTTTCGCTCCTATGACAACGAGTCAAGTGTTGGTGCCAAACACATTGACACAAAGTAATACGTTGTTAAGGAGAAAGTCCGGAATTATGTTGAAATGCTTGGAGCATGAAAGCAACAGACAAGTATTTGCAGATCTACTTATTAAAGGCTTACCACCCAGTGTGTTCGGAGAACACACAGTCGACATGGGTTTTATGGTATAGTCTAACATTTCCGGACAATAAAAGGGCCCAAGGTTAAAGAATCTGTTTCAAAACAGAGGAGTGTGTTGTAGGTGTTGATTCTATCGGAAATGAACCGTGATGATGAGACATGCTCTACATGCAAATCTGTGATGGAACGAGTGCTTTGAAAAGAGTTATTTCAAAGTATAAAAGTTAAAAGTATATGATGAGATCAAGGGGGAGAATGTTAGGTTGATCTCTCCACCAATGGGACCAACGGCTCATTGGGCCCTTGACCCACGCCCTGATCGGGGGCGTCCAGCCCAAGCAAGGCTGGTGGGCCCCTATCGCGCAGTGCTATAAAGAGAAGGTGGGGACCAGGGGCACAGGGTACAAGGTTCGTCACCGCCACTGTTCCCCACTCCTAACCCTATCCGATCTAGAGGGAGGCACTGAAGCGATGGGAAGCTCCACCGCCGCCACTCACGCACTTCACCGTCGACCTCTACACCAACCGTCGCTACCCGTGCGCAGACCTTCATCGAAGGACCAGCTATGGCCGGAACGCTAAGGTATACGCGCAAACAGATCATAGATAGTTCAATCTACTCCGAAACCCTAGCCTAGTCGATCCCATGGTTTTAACACGTTCAGCCTCCATTCCTCTCCGTCGTCAAAGATCGATGTTATGTTACCGAATATCTGCTCGACTGGATTTGTTTGCGGGTCGCTTTGGGTGTGCTGAAAACAACTTGCTCAAGAATATCTGAGCTACTCCCTTGAATGCAAGTGCAGATTGCTTTACCCCGGCCCGGTCCGCATAGAAGGAGCTAGTGCTTCACTTTGGGTGTTGAAGTACGAGCCAAGAAGAGCTCTCAAGCATTAGCGAATTTTGTAGCGGAATGGACTGGATCTCAATACCCTTCCACCCAGCTACAGTCGTTTTTTTAGGAATTGGCAGTTGTGCTGCCCATATACATAGTTTAAAAAACCGAACCGGACCAGCGGTCGAACCGAAAAAAACCAGAACCATGAGGCGCAGCGGTTTTTTAAGCTAATAAGACTGTTCTACAATCAGACCGGAGAAAACCGGTCGAACTGACCGGTTTTATGGAGAACCGGCAAAAAAAGGGGCCCTTAAACCAGGAAAAACAGGAAAATGTTTTAGTAGAAATTGGGAGAAGTGCAATTCGATCCCAAGTCGTGTGAGTAGTACGCGGGGCCTGCCCATGGCCCAATAAACAACTCAGCTGTGATACTTTGTTGTCCATACATGGAAATAATTTTATTTGACCATGTTTCACACTATATTAGCACATATATTACTCAACATATATTATTTTATTGCTTAAAAACCGGCAATCGAACCGGTGAACCGGTGGTCCGACCGGTAAAAACCTGAACCGACAACCTTTTCAGTTTGATTTCCGGTTCGGTTTTTTAAACTATGCCCATATATTAAGCACAAGAAAAATAAACCAAAATCAGTTCAGTGCAGAGCTTGACAAAGTTTACAATAGTTCATGGGTGAACAAGTACCACATGCCTAAAAATGAGGTAAAAGAGTAATCTAATCCGGGTTTTTTTCTTGAATACGCAATCTAATCCGGCTTTGGTTCCAGTTCATTCTTGCAATCCAACACCCAATGTGATGCTGCTTGAGATCGTCTCATGTCCAGCTTGATTAGATGAAGAATCTCGGTCGCTTGCATTTCCTTATGGTCAAATACTCGTCTGACCTTTCCTTCCACAATTGCTAGAAGTGTAAATTGCCATAGAGAGGCTTGGCTGCAAGGCTACCAGTTAGGTCGTTCCACCAGTGCGCGATGGAAGTGGAGTACTGTGCATTGACTGCAAGTAGCGGAGAGCCAATCCATTTTGCCACCATTAGCCAAACCGGGTGAGAGAATGGGCATTCCAAGATTAGGCGGAAAGGGATTTCATCCTTCTGGTTACAAAGAGGGCAAAGATCCTCATGTGGCAAGACCCTAGTAGCCAGATTATCACTCGTGAGGATCCTCCCACGCAACCAAACCTGCATAAAGAATTTGCACTTGGCTTCGACCTTGCCCTTCCAAACTTTTTCAAATCTGATGGAGGGGTAAGAACCAGCAAATTGAGCAAGATAGGCGGACTTAGCAGAATATAGTAGAGAGTTGTCTAAGTTTCAAACAATTGAGCCCTCGTTGTTAATATCCAAGTTCATGAAGGAAATATGCCCTAGAGGCAATAATAAAGTTGTTATTTATATTTTCTTATATCATGATAAATGTTTATTATTCATGTTAGAATTGTATTAACCGGAAACTTAGTACATGTGTGAATACATAGACAAACTGAGTGTCGCTAGTATGCCTCTACTTGACTAGCTCGTTAATCAAAGATGGTTAAGTTTCCTAACCATAGACATGAGTTGTCATTTGATTAATGGGATCACATCATTAGAGAATGATGTGATTGACTTGACCCATCCGTTAGCTTAGCACAATGATCTTTTAATTTGTTGTTATTGCTTTGTTCATAACTTATACATGTTCCTATGACTATGAGATTATGCAACTCCCGAATACCGGAGGAACACTTAGTGTGCTATCAAACATCACAACGTAACTGGGTGACTATAAATGTGCTCTACAGGTGTCTTCGATGGTGTTTGTTGAGTTGGCATAGATCAAGATTAGGATTTGTCACTCCGTGTATCGGAGAGGTATCTCTGGGCCCTCTCGGTAATGCACATCACTATAAGCCTTGAAAGCAATGTAAATAATGAATTAATTACATGATGTTGCATTACGGAACGAGTAAAGAGACTTGCTGGTAACTAGATTGAACTAGGTATTGAGATACCGACGATCGAATCTCGGGCAAGTAACATACCGATGACAAAGGGAACAACGTATTTTGTTATGCGGTTTGACCGATAAAGATCTTCGTAGAATATGTAGGAACCAATATGAGTATCCAGGTTCTGCTATTGGTTATTGACCGGAAGTGAGTCTCGGTCATGTCTACATAGTTCTTGAACCCGTAGGGTCCGCACGCTTAACGTTCAGTGACGAACGGTATTATGAGTTTATGTGTTTTGATGTACCGAAGGTAGTTCGGAGTGCTGGATATGATCACAGACATGACGAGGAGTCTCGAAATGGCCGAGACATAAAGATCGATATATTGGAAGGCTATGTTTGGACATCGCAATGGTTCCGGGTGAGTTCAGGCATTTACCGGAGTACCGGGGAGTTACCGGAACCCCCCGGGGAGTCAATGGGCCTTATTGGGCCTTAGTGGGAGAGAGGAGGAGGCGGCCAAGGTGGAGGGCGTGCCCCCCAAGCCCAATCCGAATTGGATGGGGGCCGGCCCCCCTTTCCTTCCCTCTCTCTCCCCCTTCCTTCCTTTCCTACTCCAACTAGGGAAGGGGGAATCCTACTCCCACCGGGAGTAGGACTCCCCCCTTGGGCGCGCCATGAGAGGGCCGGCCCTCCCCTCCTCCACTCCTTTATATACGGGGGAGGGGGCACCCCATAGACACACAAGTTGATTGTTTAGCCGTGTGCGGTGCCCCCTCCACGGATTTCCACCTCGGTCATATCGTTGTAGTGCTTAGGCGAAGCCCTGCATCGGTAACTTCATCATCACCGTCATCACACCATCGTGCTGACGAAACTCTCCCTCGACCTCAGCTGGATCTAGAGTTCGTGGGATGTCACCGAGCTGAACGTGTGCAGATCACGGAGGTGTCGTACCTTCGGTGCTAGGATCGGTCGGATCATGAAGACGTACGACTACATCAACCGCGTTGTCATAACGCTTCCGCTTTCGGTCTACGAGGGTACGTGGACAACACTCTCCCCTCTAGTTGCTATGCATCACCTAGATGGATCTTGCGTGTGCGTAGGAATTTTTTTGAAATTACTACGTTCCCCAACAGTTCACTTGTTGCAACCTCTGTCAACGATTGGACAAATGTCGAAGCTGCAGGATAGTGTTCATACCCCGCAGCCTAGCCATCTAGGAATGATTTTTATAGCATCCGCCACAGTGGTGTTCTTCCGTGAACAAATAGGCAAGAGATCCGGCACAAGATCCCGGGGAACTTGGCCATCAAGCCAATTATCATGCTAGAATAAGGCCTTGCACCCATTACCGAGTGTGATGGTGGTAGCAGCAGTGAACAAGGCTACATCGAACTCGTCACACGGCATCGGAGATCCCATCCATGGCCTTTCAACACCCATCCACTCCAACCACTTCCTCCTAAGATGAAGAGCCCTTCCAAACCTCCTGATATCTATAACACCCAGACCACCAAGGTCCCTCAGCCGGCACACCATTGCCCAATTAACCAGGGCCAAGCCCCCAACATTAGGCTTAGATCTCCAAAGAAAATGTCTCCTAAGTTTATCAATCTGCTTAATGGCCCATACATCCAGCTTGAAGACCGGGATCAGGTACGAGGGGATGATAGATAGCACCGAATTGACCAATCTTAGGCGAGCATCGCTAGAGAGAAGTTTGCCTCTCCAAATTTGTAATTTAGCTACCATTTTATCCAAAGTTGGTTGGATGTCCCCACGTGTGATCTTATTGTAGTGCAGAGGTAGGCCAAGGTACTTGCAAGGGAAGTTAACTACTAGGATTAGAAGATCAATAAGCAAGGAAGGTAGGTCAATATTTTCATAGGAAACTAGAAGGATTCCGCTTTTGTCCAGATTGTCTTGTTGTCCAGAGGCACTTCCAAAGGCATGCATAATTTGTTTGACCACCCTAACATCTACCGGTGTGGGAGCAACAAACAGAGCAACATCATCAACATAAAAGCTAACCCGCAACTAAGATGGAGGAAGGCAAAGATTGCTTAGAATTTCGGTAGAGGGGGCCTTAGCAAAGAGTCAGATATTTGGACCATGTATTTTGATGTCTCTAAAATATTGGTTGACGCGGGGTTGGTGTAGTCCTAATTGTGAAAATAGAGAAAGAGAGATGGGTTCGACGCACCATACGTGATGGCCTTAAGGTCATATTTATATATACGTTCACTAGGGCACTTTGGCAATGCCAGATTACATAGGTTAGTACAACCGAGAGATCATGGATTGTTATCCTAACAACTATATCTCAACTAAGTTACATGTTTAACATTCCCCCTCAATGTCAACTTCTACATAGAAGATTGAGATTGAACCTTTAGATACAAATGGTGCCTCGGCCAAAGGTTCAGTGAATATGTCAGCAATCTATTCCTTGGAAGAAATAAACCGAATCTCCAATGCCTTCGCTGCTACCCTCTCTCGAACAAAATGGAAGTCCATTTCTATGTGTTTTTGTTTCTCGAATACACACGAGTGTGCATGTCATGCATTAAAGAATACAGAGTGGGCAAAGCGCCCTCCACCCCAGAGTGTTGCAAGTTACAAGTATCTCATAACACTCCACCAACCTCATTAGCTAAACATACTCATTCTAACCTCTCTCGTTCACCCACCTAGCTAGGCGACCCAAAAACTCGTCTATGCACATGATAACCCACAAGTATAGGGGATCACAACAATTTTCGATAAGTAAGAGTGTCGAACCCAACGAGGAGCTAAAGGCAGAACAAATATTTCCTCAAGTTCTATCGACCACCGATACAACTCTACGCACGCTTGATGTTCGCTTTACTTAGAACAAGTATGAAACTAGAGGTACTTTGTAGGTGTTGTTGGATAGGTTTCCAAGATAATAAAGATTACGTAAATAAAAAGTAGGGGTTGTTGTAAGTAAAGAAGCAATAAAGTAAATATAGCGAGTGTGGAAAAGTGGTGGTCGGAGTTGTGAAATTGCCCCTTAAGCAATTGACTACTTTACTAGACCGATAGCAGGTTTATGTGGGAGAGGCCACTGCTAGCATGTCATCCCTGACTTGGAATTCTATGCACTTATGATTGGAACTATTAGCAAGCATCCACAACTACTAACGTTCATTAAGGTAAAACCCAACCATAGCATTAAGATATATTGGTCCCCCTTCAATCCCGTATGCATCAATTTCTATGCTAGGTTGAAGCTTCTGTCACTCTTGCCCTCCAATACATAGCCCTATCAACATCCAACTAACCCTATGGTGTGATCCACGCGCACGCTCATATGATGGGCACCAAAGGACAACAACATAACCACAAGCAAATTAAATCAATCATAAGAATTCATCAGCCACCAATAGGACAACGAAAATCTACTCAGACATCATAGGATGGCAACACATCATTGGATAATAATATGAAGCATAAAGCACCATGTTCAAGTAGAGGGTACAGCGGGTTGCGGGAGAGTGGATCACTGTAGATAGAGGGGGAAGGTGATGGAGATGTTGGTGAAGATGGCAGAGGTGTTGGAGTAGATCGCGGTGATGATGATGATAGCCACGACAGCGTTCCGGCGCCACCGGAAGAGAAGGGGAGAGGGGGGGCCCTTCGTCTTCTTCTTCCTTGACCTCCTCCCTAGATGGGAGAAGGGTTTCCCCTCTGGTCCTTGGCCTCCATGGCATGGGAGGGGCGAGAGCCCCTCCGAGATTGGATATGTCTCTTTGTCTCTCTCTGTTTCTGCGTTCTAAGATTCTTCCCTTTCACCGTTCTTATATTCCCGGGGATCCGTAGCTCCGATTGGTCTGAAATTTTAACACGGTCTCTATCCGGATATTAGCTTTCTTGCAGCGAAAGAAGGGCACCAGCCGCCTTACGGGTGACCACGAGGGTCAGGGGCGCGCTTGCCCCCCTGGGGTGCGCCCCCTGCCTTGTGGGCCCCTCGAGCATCGTCTCGCGTTAATTTCACTTCCCAAAAATCACATATATTCCAAAAAAATCTCCGTCCATTTTTACCCCGCTTGGACTCCGTTTGATATGGATTTTCTGCAAAACAAAAAACATGCAACAAACAGGAACTGGCACTGGGCACTGGATCAATATGTTAGTCTCAAAAATAGTATAAAAAGTTGCCAAAAGTATATGAAAGTTGTAGAATATTGGCATGGAACAATCAAAAATTATAGATACGACGGAGACGTATCAGCATCCCCAAGATTAATTCCTGCTCGTCCTCGAGTAAGTAAATGATAAAAAAAAGATAATTTTTGATGTGGAATGCTACCTAGCATAATCTTGATCACATATCTAATCATGGCATGAATATTAAGACACAAGTGATTCAAAGCAATAGTCTATCATTTGACATAAAAACAATAATACTTCAAGCCCACTAATAAAGCAATCATGTCTTTTCAAAATAACAAGGCCAAAGAAAGATATCCCTACAAAATCATATAGTCTAGCTATGCTCCATCTTCACCACACAAAATATTCACATCATGCACAACCCCGATGACAAGCCGAGCAATTGGTTCATACTTTTTAATGCGCTTCAACATTTTCAACCCTCGCGCAATACATAAGCGTGAGCCATGGACATAGCACTATAGGTGGAATAGAATGGTGGTTATGGAGAAGACAAAAAGGAGAAGATAGTCTCACATCAACTAGGCGTATCAACGGGCTATGGAGATGTCCATCAATAGATATCAATGTGAGTGAGTAGGGATTGCCATGCAACGGATGCACTAGAGCTATAAGTATATGAAAGCTCAAACTGAAACTAAGTGGGTGTGCATCCAACTTGCTTGCTCATGAAGACCTAGGGCATTTGAGGAAGCCCATCGTTGGAATATACAAGCCAAGTTCTATAATGAAAATTCACACTTAGTATATGAAAGTGATAACTCAAGAGACTCTCTATATGAAGAACATGGTGCTACTTTGAAGCACAAGTGTGGAAAAAGGATAGTAGCATTGTCCCTTCTCTCTTTTTCTCTCATTTTTTTGTGGGCTTCTTTGGCCTCTTTTTTTATTTGGGCTTCTTTGGCCTCTTTTATTTATTTTTAAAGTCCGGAGTCTCATCCCGACTTGTGGGGGAATCATAGTCTCCATCATCCTTCCCTCACTGGGACAATGCTCTAATAATGATGATCATCACACTTTTATTTACTTACAACTCAATACTAGAACAAGGATATGACTCTATATGAATGCCTCCGGCGGTGTACTGGGATGTGCAATGATCTAGCGTAGCAATGACATCAAAAAACGGACAAGCCATGAAATATAATGCTAGCTATCTTACGATCATGCAAAGCAATATGACAATGAATGCTCAAGTCATGTATATGATGATGATGGAAGTTGCATGGCAATATATCTTGGAATGGCTATGGAAATGCCATGATAGATAGGTATGGTAGCTGTTTTCAGGAAGGTATATGGTGGGTTTATGGTACCGGCGAAAGTTGCGCGATACTAGAGAGGCTAGCAATGATGGAAGGGTGACAGTGCGTATAATCCATGGAATCAACATTAGTCATAAAGAACTCACATACTTATTGCAAAAGTTTATTAGCCCTCGAAGCAAAGTACTACTATGCATGCCCCTAGGGGGATAGATTGGTAGGAAAAGACCATCGCTTGTCCCCGACCGCCACTCATAAGGAAGACAATCAATAAATACCTCATGCTCCGACTTTGTTACATAACGGTTCACCATACGTGCATGCTACGGGAATCACAAACCTCGGCACAAGTATTTCTACTAATCCATAACTACCCACTAGCATGACTCTAATATCACCATCTTTATATCGCAAAACTATTGCAAGGAATCAAACATATCATATTCAGTGATCTACAAGTTTTATGTAGGATTTTATGACTAACCATGTGAATGACCAATTGCTGTCATCTCTCTAAATAGATATAAGTGAAGCAAGAGAGTTTAATTCTTTCTACAAAAGATATGCCCACGCTCTAACAAATATAAGTGAAGCAAAAGAGCATTCTACAAATGGCGGTTGTCTAAGTGAAGAGAAACAGGCAATCCAAACTTCAAATGATATAAGTGAAGCACATGAAGCATTCTATAAAGCCATACTCAAAAGATATAAGTGAAGTGCATAGAGCATTCTATAAATCAACCAAGGACTATCTCATACCAGCATGGTGCATAAAAGAAAGATGAAAACTAAATGCAAAAGACACTCCAAGATTGCACATATCGCATGAACGAAACAAATTCGAAAACATACCGATACTTGTTGAAGAAAGAGGGATGCCTTCCGGGGCATCCCCAAGCTTAGACGCTTGAGTCTCCTTGAATATTTACTTGGGGTGCCTTGGGCATCCCCAAGCTTGAGCTCTTGCCTCTCTTCCTTCTTCTCACATCGAGACCTTCTCGATCATCGAACACTTCATCCACACAAAACTTCAACAGAAAACTTGGTAAGATCCGTTAGTATAATAAAGCAAATCACTACTCTAAGTACTGTTGCAAACCAATTCATATTTTGTTTTTTCATTTGTATACTGTAATATAGCTTTTCCATGGCTTAATCCACTGATACAAATCGATAGTTTCATCAAAACAAGTAAACTATGCATCAAAAACAGAATCTATTTAAAACAGAACAGCCTGTAATAATCTGAACATTCACCATACTTCTGATACTTGAAAAATTCTGCAAAAATGAGTAAAAATAAACAATTTGTATAGGAAGATAGTGCGAAAAGAATCAGAACCATTTGACGTTCCAGCAAAAAATGTAAAATCGTGCACTACAGCCAAAGTTTCTGTCCTGCACCGTACAAACCATCAAGCAAATGTAAATATCCTAAAGGCAAACCTTGGCACATTATTTTTATAATACAATGGAATTGTACAAGGGAATAATTATTTTTGTTGAAAAATTCCTGTAATCAAGATTCACGAAGTTTCAGTGAGCATGAACAAAGTTCAAGGAGCTCTCCCACTTCAACAATGCTTGTCTTTCTCACTTTCACTTTCCTTTTTGAAAAAGTTTTGGGTTCCCCTCTTTATTTTTGTTGTTTTTAAACTATATGAAAGCACTCAACAGAAATAAATGACTCCCTGAAACTTCTGGGTTGTCTCCCTGGCAGCGCTTTCTTTAAAGCCATTAAGCTAGGCATATAGTGCTCAAGTAGTGAATCCACCCGGATCCCAAGGTATATCAAAGCCAATTTTAATTAGCAATGATTTGGCATTCAGTAGTGAGCACAAATCAACATATATAAAGTAATGACGAAGTCTAACTCTCTTCCTATGCATCGGCATGTCATAAAAGAACAATTTATGCACACAAAGTAAAGGCCAATGCATAGTATAAACAGTTTCTTGCAATTTTATCGTGTGGGAAACATAGAGAGGTGGAGATATAGTTCCTCTCTCATAATAATTGCAAGTAGGAGCAGCAAGCACATGCATATTATATCTATCAAAATCATCATGTGTAACGGTAAAAGGCAACCCATCAATATATCCTTAATAAGTGGAAACTTCTCTGATATAGTGTAGTCGGGAGAATTCAAAAGGATAATAGGACTATCATGTGTGGATGCAATAGCAACAATTTCATGTTTAAAATAAGGAACTATAGAAAGTTCATCTCCATAATCATAATTCATATTGGCATCTTGTCCACAAGCATAGCAAGCATCATCAAAAAGGGATATTTCAAGAGAATCAACGAGATCATAACAATCATCATAGCAATCATCCTTCGGTAAGAACGAAGGGAAATTAACCATGTATGAGTTGAAGAGTTACTCTCATTAGAAGGTGGGCACTGGTAGTTAATCCGCTCTTCCTCCTTTTGTTCTTCGCTCTCCTCCTCATCTTTTTCATCCAATGAGCTCACAGTTTCATCAATTTCTTCTTCCATAGACCCCTGCAAAATATTAGTCTCTTCTTGGACAGCGGGGTAGTCCTCAATATATGGTTCAACATAGGCATTAGAAGCATAATTATCATAGCAATATTTAAGTATGGCAAAATTTTCAGATTTGTAAAGAGTAGCATCATACGTTTCAATCAAAGAAGCAATTTCATAAGCACCCTTAAAAGCAACAAATTCTTCAATTTGTTGAACATCATAGTAACTATAAACACCCTTAGCATACGAAGATACGATTCCATTATCACTAAACTCACATTTATAGGGAAGGTGTTTCTTAGGTTTTTCAGAACAACAAGCAATATCATATATTTCGCATAAATTCCAAGCATAGCATTGCAAACGATGAATTTGACCCAGTAAAATTTTCCCTTTTTCAGATATTCGGTGTCGCACATAACAAGCATGCTCATCTAAGGATTTGCCCTCAACTAAGCTAGTTGGGGTTTCAGCATGAGCACATAGGGATCGAAGATGAACCAAGTAATAAGCTTCAACAGTGTGATAGATTTTGAGTGGTTCTTCAACCATTGGTTTAGTAGGTACAACTAATTTTTTTGGTATTCTGTGTTTCCTACCCATAACTAAAGATAGAAAACAACTAAGAACAGCAAATAAAAATTACTTAGTGATAAAGCAAACAAGCACACACGAGAATATTCACCCCATGCTATTGCTCCCCGGCAACGGCGCCAGAAAAAGGTCTTGATAACCCACAAGTATAGGGGATCGCAACAGTTTTCGATAAGTAAGAGTGTCGAACCAAACGAGGAGCTAAAGGCAGAACAAATATTCCATCAAGTTCTATCGACCACCGATACAACTCTACGCACGCTTGATGTTCGCTTTACCTAGAACAAGTATGAAACTAGAGGTACTTTGTAGGTGTTGTTCGATAGGTTTGCAAGATAATAAAGATTACGTAAATAAAAAGTAGGGGCTGTTGTAAGTAAAGAAGCAATAAAGTAAATATAGCGAGTGTGGAAAACTGGTGGTAGGAGTTGCGAGATAGCCCCTTAAGCAATTGACTACTTTACTAGACCGATAGCAGGTTTTATGTGGGAGAGGCCACTGCTAGCATGTCATCCCTGACTTGGAATTCTATGCACTTATGATTGGAACTATTAGCAAGCATCCGCAAATACTAACATTCATTAAGGTAAAACCCAACCATATCATTAAGATATATTGGTCCCCCTTCAATCCCGTATGCATCAATTTCTATGCTAGGTTGAAGCTTCTGTCACTCTTGCCCTCCAATACATAGTCCTATCAACATACAACTAACCCTATGGTGTGATCCACGCGCGTGCTCATATGATGGGCACCAAAGGACAGCAACATCACCACAAGCAAATTAAATCAATCATAGCAATTCATCAATCACCAATAGGACAACGAAAATCTACTCAGACATCATAGGATGGCAACACATCATTGGATAATAATATGAAGCATAAAGCACCATGTTCAATTAGAGGGTACAGCGGGTTGCGGGAGAGTGGACCGCTGTATATAGAGGGGGGAAGGTGATGGAGATGTTGGTGAAGATGGCAGAGGTGTTGGAGTAGATCGCGGTGATGATGATGATAGCCACGGCAGCGTTCCGGCGCCACCGTAAGAGAGGGGAGAGGGGGCCCTTCGTATTCTTCTTCCTTGACCTCCTCCCTAGATGGGAGAAGGGTTTCCCCTCTGGTCCTTGGCCTCCATGGCATGGGAGGGGTGAGAGCCCCTCCGAGATTGGATATGTCTCTCTGTCTCTCTCTGTTTCTGCGTTCTAAGATTCTTCCCTTTCACCGTTTCTTATATTCCCGGAGATCCGTAACTCCGATTGGTCTGAAATTTTAACACGATCTCTATCCGGATATTAGCTTTCTTGCGGCGAAAGAAGGGAACCAACCACCTTACGGGGTGGCCACGAGGGTCAGGGGCGCGCCCCCCTGCCTCGTGGGCCCCTCGAGCATCGTCTCGCGTTGATTTCACTTCCCAAAAATCACATATATTCCAAAAAAATCTCCGTCCGTTTTCATCCTGTTTGGACTCCATTTGATATGGATTTTCTGTGAAACAAAAAACATGCAACAAACAGGAACTGGAACTGGGCACTAGATCAATATGTTAGTCTCGAAAATAATATAAAAAGTTGCCAAAAGTATATGAAAGTTGTAGAATATTGGCATGGAACAATCAAAAATTATAGATACGATGGAGACGTATCGGTTCACACCTAAGAAGGCCGACCTATTTCTAGCTTCTCCCTTCCCTCTCGATAGAGCTTATGACCTTGAGTTGAGAAGGCATTTCCCCATCAAATACGATGGTGTTCCGGTGCTTCCAGTGCTCCCGCATGGTGAGGATAACGATGGCCCTCAATTCCTTGGCTTGACATTTGTCTCCCTGCTAGTCGCGCACCAAACGCTGAGCATGTCCTGCATACTAGGCACCCACTTCGGTCTTCCCAAGGCAAGACACACCATTGTCCAAGTTTCCTAGGCGAACACACATTCCGGAAGGATGTGGTTGATTGATTCCTCGCATTGTGCACAAAACGGGCAATCATCCTCGTGTGGAAGCCCACCTTGCCAGGCGGTCCGACATCCAACATCTGTTCCAAAGAGCTAACCAAGCAAAGAATCTGCATTGCAGTGGCGCTCGCAACTTCCATGTGAACTTCGTCGTTGGTGCCACCTCTCTCCCGCAAAATTTTGCCGCATATGCCGATCTTGCCGAGTAAAGGCCATCCTTCTCCCATGCCCAAGAGAAACTGTCACAAGTGTTGTCATCGAGTTGTATCATGTCAACCCTAGTCCATAGCTGGAAGTACTCCTGTATGAGTCCTTGGTCCAGCTCAGGGCTAATATCCAAAGCCCAAACACCTTCCCTGATCGATCGGTGCACCATCGTTGTTCTTCTCGCACCAAAGAGACCCTGTCATAGATTCGAGGGGGGGGGGCAATTCCTGCACCGCATAGCCATCGATCCATCGGTCCCCCCAGAATAACGTTGCCTTTCCATCCCCGATCGAACAACATGTGGCAGATTTGAATAGGGCTAGTGACTCCTTAGGTACTTGAATCTAAAACTCTGCCCATGGTCTAGATGGCTATGTTCTCTCTAACCAAGGCCATCAAGCTTGCATGGCCCCATTTAGCCACCCCAGGTTCAAGATGCCTAGGTTGTCGGTCCATTTAGGAGCACATATCGTGTCCCACGATGTCGCATAGTTACCACCATTCGCCTGGGCTTTACAGCACCACAAGAAGCCCCTGCATATTTTCACCATCGCCTCTAAGGTTTTTGGGGGAAGATCCAATGCTACCATCACATTGACAGGAATCGTGCACAGAACTGTTTGCACCAGTAATAGTCTACCACTCTTCGGTAGTGACGCCGCTCTCCATGTGGGAAAATAGGTCGCCAATTGCTCAACTAACCTAGTGAATTGCACAGCCGTTGCTTCCAGATTATTAGCAGTAACCCCAGGTCTTGCATCGAAAGGATCCCACAGGCAGTTGAGGAGCGTACTGATGGTCACCATGTCCTCCTCCGATAATCTAATTGGCATGGTCGCACTCTTCACCAAATTTACCCTCAGGCCGGAAGCTTCCGCAAACAAGTCAAGGATGGTAGCACTCGCCCTCAGATCATCGACCCTCGGCTTGATAAAGATCACCACATCATTGATAAACATTAAAACTCTCTGCTTCAGCCCACTCTAGCGAAATGTGCTAATTCTCCATGTGTCATTGCGAGCTCAAAGAATTTCTGGAGGGTTTCCATTATTTGGTTGAAAAGCATGGGTGACAATGGATCACCTCGGCGGAGTCCCTTACAGTTGAAAATTGGCTTCTTGGGCACCCCATTCACCAGCACCCTCATTGATGCATTGCTGAGCAGACCACCCTCATTTAGGAGGTTCATTAACCTTTTTCCTGATTTACGTAGTTTAGTTACAAGCTTTAACTAGCATTTCTACAATTAGTGTTGTAACTTCTGGTTCAATCATGTAGACAACTTTTGGAACAACTTCCAGTTTGTTAATCCTGCTAACTTTTGCCGGAGATTGAATAATCTTGTCTAGCTTGCACTGTCCTCCTACTTACTTATTTAGCGAGAAAACTCCTTGAGAAAGTGTTCATTCTTTGTGACAAACATTTTGTCCCTGAACTTTTGGTTGAAGGAATATCCAATTTGTCTCTGTTGGATAACCTACAAATTAGCATCTGACTAGATTGAGTACTCCATAACTCATATGGTGTTGTACTGTCTGATATAAGATGGTGCTTTATTTAGTATATACGTTGTTGTTCCAAGTATATATCCCCATAATTTAATAAAAGCATATCAGTGTGAAATAATTCCACAATTATTTGAATGTTCGCTAAACTCATGACTTAGATATATTTCTTCATGTTTGAAGAACCTTTTATCTTTTGTCATAATGATTCTTATCTTCATTCTAAATTTCTTTGAACTCTTTCAAATATTTTAGATCTTATGTTTTATTAAGTAAACCATATTTACTCATAACATCAATGTAGTATAAGTATTCACCGTAACCTGGTTTTCTCATTGGACCATATACATCACCATGTATTTTGTCAAAAACCAAAAGACTCCAATACATCATCTACATGAAGATTATTTTTCTGATATAACCAAGCAGTGCCACATTTAAGTGGTGTTTATCAGTCTTCTCAAGAAGTTTAGCATTATGTTATAAATTTTCAATTCAATATTCATGAATAAACCATCAATAATAGAGGTAAATCCAAAACATATTCTTATAACAACTTGAATAACTATTGTTTAAAACTTATAAGTATATCCATCGCATAACCCAAAACATAATGTTTTACACAACTCCAGAATGAAATAACTATTATCCAGTTATGAGATAAATCTTGAAAATAAACTAAAGGCATGACTTCAACGGCTTGAGTAGCTATTCTGTCGCCATTCCCGATTTGCATCGCGACTTCATTCCTTCCCCGATCCATGCAGACAATTGCTTCCACTTGGCGATAGGAACTGGATCATCTAGCAGTCGGCTAACCAAATCAGGGACTTTGACTAGAGCGAGTTCATCCAACAACAAGGGTGCACATACTCCTTGTCCGATTTATTTTAGTCTCTCCAGCAGGCCAATGGTCTGCCCTAGTCAGTCCTCCAACACGGCTAAACTCCAGAAGATCTGTTCAGCATGAGGAATCACTGCCACTTGGTCTGCCACACGTGCAGCCTCACCCTCAACATTAGGGCATTATTCTGAAACAAAGGCAATAATTAGCAACAAAGACAACACACCAAAATATAATCTTCTCCATAAGGAGAAATGGTTTACCAAATAGCCTATGTTCATAGGAATACATATAGATTCATATGCCAATTTTCATCAAGTGATGTTTGATGTGTGACAGCCTCTTGGCTACCAGAACAAAGAACAAAAGTGTTAAGTTAAGAAAATGACTAACACTATGAAGATCACGGAAATGGATAAGGCACTTATGATGACGCCTTTTGTGGTTTGATGCTTCTCTTCCTCCTCTCTAGAGCAGAAGAGGATGCGTCTACCACCTTGGCCGAGGGCCATGCTGCCTTGACAGATCTAGCAGAACCGCCACTCGTCGCCATAGACTGGCTCTACGGGTGCGCTTGATGGATAGATGAGGCATTGATTGGATCCCGAATGCAAATCCCATTCTTCGACTTCAGCTTCCTTGTGTTGGCGACAGGGGTTTTCTTCCCTCGCCACCTTCGAAACCGTGTTGCTGGGAGCAACCTTCTTCGAAGACTTCTTCCCAGCCCCGACAAAACTTGACTTGGCATAGCGCGGATTGTTCTCGGGCTGATCCTCCGAGAGAGGGGTATTAGAGGCATATCCTTCAAAGGTCTAAGAAGAAAAGTAGGATCCAAAGTTAGAAAGGAGTTCTAATAAAAGAAGAAAAATACCGAAGTAAATCTACTAAGTCAGAGGCTTACTTGCGGCAGTGGATGAGCCGCGTCATACTCAGGGAAGCCTTATCCAAGGCTATACAGGCAACCATACTCTTCTGATGTCTACTACACAACCTTCTTCTTGTAGACGTTGTTAGGCCTCCAAGTGTAGAGGTTTGTAGGACAGTAGCAAATTTCCCTCAAGTGGATGACCTAAGGTTTATCAATCCGTAGGAGGCATAGGATGAAGATGGTCTCTCTCAAGCAACCCTGCAACCAAATAACAAAGAGTCTCTTGTGTCCCCAACACACCCAATACAATGGTAAATTGTATAGGTGCACTAGTTCGGCGAAGAGATGGTGATACAAGTGCAATATGGATGGTAGATAATAGTTTTTGTAATCTGAAATAATAAAAACAGCAAGGTAGCAAGTGATAAAAGTGAGTGTAAACGGTATTGCAATGTGTTGAAACAAGGCCTAGGGTTCATACTTTCGCTAGTGTAAGTTCCCTCAACAATACTAACATAATTGGATCATAAAACTATCCCTCAACATGCAACAAAGAGTCACTCTAAAGTCACTAATAGCGGAGAACGAACGAAGATTATGGTAGGGTACGAAACCACCTCAAAGTTATTCTTTCCAATCAATCTGTTGGGCTATTCCTATAAGTGTCACAAACAGCCCTAGAGTTCGTACTAGAATAACACCTTAAGACACAAATCAACCAAAACCCTAATGTCACCTAGATACTCCATTGTCACCTCAAGTATCCGTGGGTATGATTATACGATATGCATCACACAATCTCAGATTCATCTATTCAACCAACACATAGGATCTCAAAGAGTGCCCCAAAGATCTACCGGAGAATCACGACGAAAACGTGTGCCAACCTCTATGCATAGGTTCATGAACCCACAAGTTGGTCACCTTAACATACATCAAGTGGAACGAGGTATCCCATTGTCACCACAGATATCCACGGCAAGACACACATCAAGTGTTCTCAAGTCTTTAAAGACTCAATCCGATAAGATTACTTCAAAGGGGAAACTCGATTCATTACAAGAGAGAAGAGGGGGGAAGAAACATCATAGGATCCAAATATAATAGCAAAGCTCGCGATACATCAAGATCGTATCAACTCAAGAACACGAGAGAGAGAGAGAGATCAAACACATAGCTACTGGTACATACCCTCAGCCCCGAGGGAGAACTACTCCCTCCTCGTCATGGAGAGCACCGGGATGATGAAGATGGCCACCGTAGAAGGATTGCCCCCTCCGGCAGGGTGCCAGAACGGGTCTAGATTGGTTTTTGGTGGCTATGGAGGCTTCTGGCGGCGGAACTCCCGATCTATTGTTTGTTCTGGAAGTTTTAGGTCACGTAGGTATATATGGGTGCAGGAGGTACGTCAGGGGAGCCACGAGGGCCCCACGAGACAGGGGGGGCGCCCTAGGGGGGCGCCCCCCACCCTCGTGAGCACCTCGTTCCTTCCTTGACGTAGGGTCCAAGTCCATCGGGTGTGTTTCCTTCCAAAAATAACTTCTCCTGTTGATTTCGTTCCGTTTCGACTCCGTCTGATATTCCTTTTCTTCAAAACACTGAAATAGGCATAAAACAGCAAATCTAGGCTGGGCCTCCGGTTAATAGGTTAGTCCCAAAAGTAATATAAAAGTGGATAATAAAGCCTAATATTTCCCAAAACAGTAGATAATATAGCATGGAGCAATCAAAAATTATAGATACGTTGGAGACGTATCAAGCATCCCCAAGCTTAATTCCTGCTCGTCCTCGAGTAGGTAAATGATAAAAAGATAATTTTTGATGTGGAATGCTAGTTGGCATAATTTCAATGTAATTCTTCTTAATTGTGGCATGAATATTCAAATCCATAAGATTCAAGACAAAAGTTTAATATTGACATAGAAACAATAATACTTCAAGCATACTAACAAAGCAATCATGTCTTCTCAAAATAACATGGCCAAAGAAAGTTATCCCTACAAAATCATATAGTCTGGCTATGCTCCATCTTCACCACACAAAATATTTAAATCATGCACAACCCCGATGACAAGCCAAGCAATTGTTTCATACTTTTGATGTTCTCAAAAATTTTCAATCTTCACGCAATACATGAGCGTGAGCCATGGACATAGCACTATAGGTGGAATAGAATGGTGGTTGTGGAGAAGACAAAAAGGGAGAAGATAGTCTCACATCAACTAGGCGTATCAACGGGCTATGGAGATGCCCATTAATAGATATCAATGTGAGTGAGTAGGGATTGCCATGCAATGGATGCACTAGAGCTATAAATGTATGAAAGCTCAACAAAAGAAACTAAGTGGGTGTGCATCCAACTTGCTTGCTCACGAAGACCTAGGGCACTTGAGGAGGCTCATTATTGGAATATACAAGCCAAGTTCTATAATGAAAGATTCCCACTAATATGACAAAACAAGAGACTCTCTATATGAAGAACATGGTGCTACTTTGAAGCACAAGTGTGGAAAAAGGATAGTAGCATTGTCCCTTCTCTCTTTTTCTCTCATTTTTTTTATTTTTTTATTTTTTTATTTGGTCCTTCTCTTTTTTTATGGCATCTTTTCTCTTTTTTTATTTGGGCTTCTTTGGCCTCTTTTATTTATTTATTTATTTATTTTCGTCCAGAGTCTCATCCCGACTTATGGGGGAATCATAGTCTCCATCATCCTTTCCTCACTGGGACAATGCTTTAATAATGATAATCATCACACTTTTGTTTACTTACAACTCAAGAATTACAACTCGATACTTAGAACAAGATATGACTCTATATGAATGCCTCCGGCGGTGTACCGGGATATGCAATGACTCATGAGTGACAGGTATGAAAGAATTATGAACAGTGGCTTTGCCACAAATACTATGTCAACTACATGATCATGCTAAGCAATGTGACAACGATGAAGCGTGTCATAATAAATGGAACGGTGGAAAGTTGCATGGCAATATATCTCAGAATGGCTATGGAAATGCCATAATAGGTAGGTATGGTGGCTGTTTTGAGGAAGGTATATGGTGGGTTTATGGTACCGGCGAAAGTTGCGCGATACTAGAGAGGCTAGCAAAGGTGGAAGGGTGAGAGTGCGTATAATCCATGGACTCAACATTAGTCATAAAGAACTCACATACTTATTGCAAAAATCTATTAGTTATCGAAACAAAGTACTACGCGCATGCTCCTAGGGGGATAGATTGGTAGGAAAAGACCATCGCTCGTCCCCAACCACCACTCATAAGGAAGGCAATCAATAAATAAATCATGCTCCGACTTCATCACATAACGGTTCACCATACGTGCATGCTACGGGAATCACAAACTTCAACACAAGTATTTCTCAAATTCACAACTACTCAACTAGCATGACTCTAATATTACCATCCTCATATCTCAAAACAATCATCAAGTATCAAACTTCTCTTAGTATTCAACACACTCATAAGAGAATTTTATTATTCTTGAATACCTAGCATATTAGGATTTTTAAGCACATTACCATGCTATTTAAGACTCTCAAAATAATATAAGTGAAGCATGAGAGTTCATCTATTTCTTCAAAATAAAACTACCACCATGCTCTAAAAGGTATAAGTGAAGCACTAGAGCAAATGACAAACTACTCCGAAAGATTTAAGTGAAGATCAATGAGTAGTTGAATAATTATGCAACTATGTGAAGACTCTCTAACATTTAATAATTTCAGCTCTTGGTACTCTATTCAAACAGAAATCAAAGCAAAATAAAATGACATTCTTAGGATCAACCGAAACTAACCGATAGTTGTTGAAGAAGAAAGGTGGGATGCCAACCGGGGCATCCCCAAGCTTAGATGCTTGAGACTTCTTGAAATATTATCTTGGGATGCCTTGGGCATCCCCAAGCTTGAGCTTTTGTGTCTCCTTAATTCCTCTCATGTCATTGTCTCCCTAAATCTCAAAAGCTTCATCCACACAAAACTCAACAAGGACTCGTGAGATAAGTTAGTATAAACCATTGCAAAAACCTTATTATACTCTACTGTAGCAAATTACTAAAATTATTATTCAAAATTGCATACTAAATTCCTCTGAATATTTAATAGTCCTATCCTCAAATAGAATCATTAAAGAAGCAAACATATCCAAACAATGCAAACAAAACAGCAATCTTCCTAAACAGGATAATCTGTAAAGAATGCAGCAACATCCATACTTCCCTAGCTCCAAAAATTATGAAATAAAATTCCCACTGTAGTAAATTTATCAGAGCTTAATATGCAAAAGGTTTAAATATTTTATCACATTCTGAATTTTCTGGGGAATTATTGCAACAGCGGTAAACTTTCTGTTTTCAAACAGCAACATGTATACTTGTAACATAGGCATAGTAAAGACTATCAATGCCACTTTTATTGAAATAAAAGATGCAAAACATTGTTATAAATAACAGAAAGAAAATCCTAACAAAATAAATTGACGCTCCAAGCAAAACACATATCATGTGGCAAATAAAAATATAGCTCCAAGTAAAGTTACCGATGAACGAAGACGAAAGAGGGGATGCCTTCCGGGGCATCCCCAAGCTTAGGCTCTTGGTTATCCTTGAATATTACCTTGGGGTGCCTTGGGCATCCCCAAGCTTAGGATCTTTCCACTCCTTATTCCGTAGTCCATCGAATCCTTACCCAAAACTTGAAAACTTCACAACACAAAACTTAAAGTAGAAAACTCGTAAGCTCCGTTAGTATAAGAAAATAAATCACCACTTCAAGGTACTGTAATGAACTCATTATTTATTTATATTGGTGTTAAAACTACTGTATTCCAACTTCTCTATGGTTTATAAACTATTTTACTAGCCATAGATTCATCAAAATAAGTAAACAACACATGAAAAACAGAATCTGTCAAAAACAGAACAGTCTGTAGTAATCTGGATCAAACGTATACTTATGGAAATCATAAAATTCTCAAATAAATTTCTGGACCTGAGGAATTTATCTATTAATCATCTGAAAAAATAATTAACTAAATATCACTCTCCAAATAAAAATGGCAGCAGTTCTCGTGAGCGCTAAAGTTTCTGTTTTTTACAGCATGATCAACAAGGCTCTCCCCAAGTCTTCCCAAAGGTTCTACTTGGCACAAACACTAATTAAACACATAAAACCATATCTAAACAGAGGCTAGATAAATTATTTATTACTAAACAGGAACAAAAAGCAAGGAACTAAAATAAAATTGGGTTGCCTCCCAACAAGCGCTATCGTTTAATGCCCCTAGCTAGGCATGATGATTTCAATGATGCTCACACGAAGGATAAGAATTGTAACATAAAGAGAGCATCATGAAGAATATGACTAGCACATTTAAGTCTAACCCACTTCCTATGCATAGGGATTTTGTGAGCAAACAACTTATGGGAACAATAATCAACTTGCATAGGAAGGTAAAACAAGCATAACTTCAAACCTTTAAGCACATAGAGAGGAAACTTGATATTATTGAAATTCCTACAAGCATATATTCCTCCCTCATAATAATTTTCAGTACCATCATGAATGAATTCAACAATATAACCAGCACCTAAAGCATTCTTTTCATGATCTGTAAGCATAGAAAATTTACTACTCTCCACATAAGCAAACTTCTTCTCATGAATAATAGTGGGAGTATCATAAGAGACTTGAATATTATAAATTGTTTCCACATTAAAAGAGTAATGTTCAGAAAAGGGGTAACCATAATCATGACAAGTTTTATAAATATAATACTTACTACTTTTTATAGCATATGTATCATCACAATAATTATCATAGGTAGGAGGCATGTTATTATCATTTTGAGTTTGCATATCAAAATTTGGTAGACTAAAAGTATAATCTTCATTAAGCGTAGCATCCCCAAGCTTGGGACAAACATTAATTGCAGCAAATATATTCTCAAATATTTCATCCTCATCAAACCTAGCTTCTCCAAGCTTGGGCCTTTTCGTATCATAAGCATAATCACTCTCATCATTAATAGCATGGATAGCACCAATAGTATAGCAATTATTATCTTCTTCCAAGAAAGTGCCAAAAAGATTTTCAAGATCATAAGAAGTATCATTATCTTCCACAATCATATTTTCATGAGGCATAATAGTAATAGGAGCAGCGTTATTCGGGAGAGATATCTTTTTACCTCTCTTCCTTTTTCTTTTCTTCTTCTTCACCACATCATGCGTGGGTTCAATTCTCTTTTTGGAGCTCCTTATTAATGAGATTGGTTGAATAAAAGGCTCCTCCTCGTTACCTGATTCATCATAAGAAATAATAGGAGGATATTGGGAGGTCTCTTCCCTTTCATTAGTATTCTCTTCATCCTCTATTTGTTTTCTTTTCTTTATGTAATTGGCAATAGAAGGATTTTCAATGCAATTCACCGCACAATACATATAAACCTTCTCTAGATCAATATCAAGGAATTTCTCAAGGTTATATTCTGGAATATGCTTAGTTTGACATTTCAATTCTTCATAACCCAAAAGCAAACTTAGTTCATTATAATGCGCAAGGGAAATCAAGTCATCATAATTTTTGGACATGATTCGGTCATGAAACAATTTGCATTTGATATTTAAATGACCATGTTCATTACAAAGTTCACAAGTACGGTAAAGATATTTTAAATTTTCAGCACTCTCATCAAGACTTTCTTGCAACAATTTATTTTCTAAACACTTATGCCTCTTGCAATATCTATCTTCCCTATTTGGTGTGTACTTGCAAATCCAATCTACTCCGCAAAAATTGACATGTTTATAGGAGGAATTTTCATCATAACTAGTGTAATCATCATTAGCATCATGGATATTCAAAGAATTCATACTAACAACATTGCAATCATGCTCATCATTCAAATATTTAGTGCCAAACATTTTAGAGATTTTTTCTTCTAGCACTTGAGCACAATTATTCTTTCCATCATACTCACGAAAGATATTAAAAAGGTGAAGCGTATGAGACAAACTTAATTCCATTTTTTTGTAGTTTTCTTTTATAAACTAAACTAGTGATAAAACAAGAAACTAAAAGACTCAATTGCAAGATCTAAAGATATACCTTCAAGTGCTAACCTCCCCGGCAACGGCGCCAGAAAAGAGCTTGATGTCTACTACACAACCTTCTTCTTGTAGACGTTGTTGGGCCTCCAAGTGCAGAGGTTTGTAGGACAGTAGCAAATTTCCCTCAAGTGGATGACCTAAGGTTTATCAATCCGTAGGAGGCGTAGGATGAAGATGGTCTCTCTCAAGCAACCCTGCAACCAAATAACAAAGAGTCTCTTGTGTCACTACTGGATCATCTAGCAGTCGGCTAACCAAATCAGGGACTTTGACTAGAGCGAGTTCATCCAACAACAAGGGTGCACATACTCCTTGTCCGATTTATTTTAGTCTCTCCAGCAGGCCAATGGTCTGCCCTAGTCAGTCCTCCAACACGGCTAAACTCCAGAAGATCTGTTCAGCATGAGGAATCACTGCCACTTGGTCTGCCACACGTGCAGCCTCACCCTCAACATTAGGGCATTATTCTGAAACAAAGGCAATAATTAGCAACAAAGACAACACACCAAAATATAATCTTCTCCATAAGGAGAAATGGTTTACCAAATAGCCTATGTTCATAGGAATACATATAGATTCATATGCCAATTTTCATCAAGTGATGTTTGATGTGTGACAGCCTCTTGGCTACCAGAACAAAGAACAAAAGTGTTAAGTTAAGAAAATGACTAACACTATGAAGATCACGGAAATGGATAAGGCACTTATGATGACGCCTTTTGTGGTTTGATGCTTCTCTTCCTCCTCTCTAGAGCAGAAGAGGATGCGTCTACCACCTTGGCCGAGGGCCATGCTGCCTTGACAGATCTAGCAGAACCGCCACTCGTCGCCATAGACTGGCTCTACGGGTGCGCTTGATGGATAGATGAGGCATTGATTGGATCCCGAATGCAAATCCCATTCTTCGACTTCAGCTTCCTTGTGTTGGCGACAGGGGTTTTCTTCCCTCGCCACCTTCGAAACCGTGTTGCTGGGAGCAACCTTCTTCGAAGACTTCTTCCCAGCCCCGACAAAACTTGACTTGGCATAGCGCGGATTGTTCTCGGGCTGATCCTCCGAGAGAGGGGTATTAGAGGCATATCCTTCAAAGGTCTAAGAAGAAAAGTAGGATCCAAAGTTAGAAAGGAGTTCTAATAAAAGAAGAAAAATACCGAAGTAAATCTACTAAGTCAGAGGCTTACTTGCGGCAGTGGATGAGCCGCGTCATACTCAGGGAAGCCTTATCCAAGGCTATACAGGCAACCATACTCTTCTGATGTCTACTACACAACCTTCTTCTTGTAGACGTTGTTAGGCCTCCAAGTGTAGAGGTTTGTAGGACAGTAGCAAATTTCCCTCAAGTGGATGACCTAAGGTTTATCAATCCGTAGGAGGCATAGGATGAAGATGGTCTCTCTCAAGCAACCCTGCAACCAAATAACAAAGAGTCTCTTGTGTCCCCAACACACCCAATACAATGGTAAATTGTATAGGTGCACTAGTTCGGCGAAGAGATGGTGATACAAGTGCAATATGGATGGTAGATAATAGTTTTTGTAATCTGAAATAATAAAAACAGCAAGGTAGCAAGTGATAAAAGTGAGCGTAAACGGTATTGCAATGTGTTGAAACAAGGCCTAGGGTTCATACTTTCGCTAGTGTAAGTTCCCTCAACAATACTAACATAATTGGATCATAAAACTATCCCTCAACATGCAACAAAGAGTCACTCCAAATTCACTAATAGCGGAGAACGAACGAAGAGATTATGGTAGGGTACGAAACCACCTCAAAGTTATTCTTTCCAATCAATCCGTTGGGCTATTCCTATAAGTGTCACAAACAGCCCTGGAGTTCGTACTAGAATAACACCTTAAGACACAAATCAACCAAAACCATAATGTCATCTAGATACTCCATTGTCACCTCAAGTATCCATGGGTATGATTATACGATATGCATCACACAATTTCAGATTCATCTATTCAACCAACACATAGGATCTCAAAGAGTGCCCCAAAGATCTATCGCAGAATCACGACGAAAACGTGTGCCAACCCCTATGCATAGGTTCATGAACCCGCAAGTTGGTCACCTTAACATACATCAAGTGGCATGCGGTATCCCATTGTCACCACAGATATCCACGGCAAGACATACATCAAGTGTTCTCAAAGTCTTTAAAGACTCAATCCGATAAGATTAATTCAAAGGGGAAACTCGATTCATTACAAGAGAGAGAGGGGGGAAGAAACATCATAGGATCCAAATATAATAGCAAAGCTCGCGATACATCAAGATCGTATCACCTCAAGAACACGAGAGAGAGAGATCAAACACATAGCTACTGGTACATACCCTCAGCCCCGAGGGAGAACTACTCCCTCCTCGTCATGGAGAGCACCGGGATGATGAAGATGGCCACCGGAGAGGGATTGCCCCCTCCAGCAGGGTGCCGGAACGGGTCTAGATTGGTTTTTGGTGGCTACGGAGGCTTCTGGCAGCGGAACTCCCGATCTATTGTTTGTTGTGGAAGTTTTAGGTCACGTAGGTATATATGGGTGCAGGAAGTACGTCAGGGGAGCCTCGAGGGCCCCATGAGACAGGGGGCGCACCCTACGGGGGGCGCCCCCACCCTCGTGAGCACCTCGTTCCTTCCTTGACGTAGGGTCCAAGTCCATTGGGTGTGTTTCCTTACAAAAATAACTTCTCCAGTTGATTTCGTTCCGTTTTGACTCCGTCTGATATTCCTTTTCTTCAAAACACTGAAATAGGCATAAAACAGCAAATCTGGGTTGGGCCTCCGGTTAATAGGTTAGTCTCAAAAGTAATATAAAAGTGGATAATAAAGCCCAATATTGCCCAAAACAGTAGATAATATAGCATGGAGCAATCAAAATTATAGATACATTGGAGACGTATCATTCATCTTCCTTTGGGGTGTCCAGGAAGTCCTTGATCCTAGAAACAACTTCACCATCGCCCATAGGAGCCTTGACGGTTTGACGACCTAATCGGGGTCCTCTTCTCAAATGTATTGTGACATGTAACCGGTCCGGATCCTCATGGTTTGGATCTGGCGACGCAGAAAGGCCTTTAGTATAATATATATTGTCAACCCCTCTCCCACCTTCAGCAGAATAATTTCATTAAAGAGGGGAAGATATTCATGAGTCTTTGTGTCTATCAAGGTCTCGACTCTGGAGGCGCCATCATGAACTCTGGCAAGTGATACGTCTCCAATGTATCTATAATTTTTGATTGTTCTGTGCTGTTAGATTATCAATCTTGGATGTTTTATAATCATTTTATATCATTTTTTGGTACTAACCTATTGACATAGTGCCAAGTGCCAGTTGCTGTTTTTTTCATGTTTTTTACATCGTAGAAAATCAATACCAAACGGGGTCCAAACGCAACGGAACTTTACGAAGATTTTTTTTTGGACTAGAAGGAACATAATGGGCCCTGACTGCGCCTGGGGGATGCTCCGAGGAGAGCACAACCCACCAGGCATGCCAGAAGGCCCAGGCGCGCCCTGGTGGGTTGTGCCCATCTCGGGTGCCTCCCGGACCGCCTCTTTACTCTATAAATGCCCCAATATTTCCAGAACCCTAGGGGAGTCAACGAAATATTCATCTAGACGTCGCAGAGTCCAAAACCACCAGATCTAATCTAGACATCACCTCGGATGGGGTTCTGATACGTCTCCAACGTATCTACTTTTCCAAACACTTTTGCCCTTGTTTTGGACTATAAGTTTCATGATTTGAATGGAACTAACACAGACTGACGCTGTTTTCAGCAGAATTGCCATGGTGTTATTTTTGTGCAGAAATAAAAATTCTTGAAATGACCTGAAAATTCACACAGACACATTTTGCAATTTATAAAAAATACTAGCGAAAGAATCAGCGTAAGAGGGCCCACACCCTGTCCACGAGGGTGCAGGGCACCCCCCCTGGGGCGCCCCCTGCCTCGTGGGCCCCCTGAGGCTCCACCGACGTCAACTCCAACTCTATATATTCACGTTCGGGGAGAAAAAATTAAAGAGAAGGATTCATCGCGTTTTACAATACGGAGCCGCCGCCAAGCCCTAATCTTCATCGGGAGGGCTGATCTGGAGTCCGTTCGGGGCTTCGGAGAGGGGAATCCGTCGCCATCATCATCATCAACCTTCCTCACCAATTTCATGATGATCACCGCTGTGCGTGAGTAATTCCATCGTAGGCTTGCTGGACGGTGATGGGTTGGATGATATTTATCATGTAATCAAGTTAGTTTTGTTAGGGTTTGATCCCTAGTATCCATTATGTTCTAAGATTGATGTTGCTATGACTTTGCTATACTTAATGCTTGTCACTAGGGCCCGAGTGCCATGATTTCAGATCTAAACCTATTATGTTTTCATGAATATATGTGAGTTCTTGATCCTATTTTGCAAGTAAATAGTCACCTACTATGTTTTATGATCCGGTAACCCCGAAGTGACAATAATCAAGACCACTCCTGGTGATGAACGTAGTTTGAGGAGTTTATGTATTCACTAAGTGTTAATGCTTTGGTCCGGCACTCTATTAAAAGGAGGCCTTAATATCCCTTAGTTTCCAATAGGACCCCGCTGCCACGGGAGGGTAGGATAAAAGATGTCATGCAAGTTCTATTCCATAAGCACGTATGACTATATTCGGAATACATGCCTACATTACATTGATGAATGCTACCTCTTGAGCATGCGTTGGTTTTCCCTTGAAGAGGAAAGGGTGATGCAGCAAAGTAGCGTAAGTATTTCCCTCAGTTTTTGACAACTAAGGTATCAATCCAGTAGGATACTACACGCAAGTCACCTAGTACCTGCACAAACAAACAAGAACCTCGCAACCAACGCGATAAAGGGGTTGTCAATCCCTTCACGGTAACTTATGAAAGTGAGATCTGATAGAGATAATAGGATAAATATTTTTGGTATTTCTGTTGTACAGATTGAAAAGTAAAGATTGCAAAGTAAATAGTAAACAAGAATTGTAGATCAGAAACTTATATGCTGTAAAGTAGGCCCGGAGGCCATAGGTTTCATTAGTGGATTCTCTCAAGATAGCATATTATTACGGTGGGTGAACAAATTACTGCCGAGCAATTGATAGAAAAGCGCATAGTTATGATGATATCTAGGCATGATCATGAACATAGGCATCACGTCCGTGTCAAGTAGACCGAAACGATTATGTATCTACTACTATTACTCCACACATCGACCGCTATCTAGCATGCATCTAGAGTATTAAGCTCATAAGAACAGAGTAACGCATTAGACAAGATGACATGATGTAGAGGGATAAACTCAAGCAATATGATATAAACCCTATCTTTTTATCCTCGATGGCAACAATACAATACGTGTCGGTTCCCTTTCTATCACTGGGATCGAGCACTGCAAGATTGAACCCAAAGCTAAGCACTTCTCCCATTGCAAGAAAGATCAATCTAGTAGGCCAAACCAAATTGATAATTCAAAGAGACTTGCAAAGATATCAAATCATGCATATAAGAATTCAGAGAAGAATCAAATATTGTTCATAGATAATCTTAATCATAAACTCACAATTCATCGGATCTCGGCAAACACACCGCAAAAGGAATTACATCGAATAGATCTCCAAGAACATCGAGGAGAACTTTGTATTGAGATCCAAAGAGAGAGAAGAAGCCATCTAGCTAATAACTATGGACCCGAAGGTCTGTGATAAACTACTCACACATCATCGGAGAGGCTATGGTGTTGATGTAGAAGCCCTCCGTGATCAATTCCCCCTCCGGCATATCACTGGAAAAGGTCCCCAGATGGGATCTCACGGGTACAGAAGGTTGCGGCGGTGGAAAAGTGGTTTCGTGGCTCCCCTGGATGTTTTCAGGGTATAAGAGTATATATAGGCGAAAGAAGTAGGTCGGTGGAGCTGCGAGGGGCCCGCGAGGGTGGGGGGCGCGCCGCCCTACCTCGTGGCCGCCTCGCTGCTTCCTTGACGTCCACTCCAAGTCTCCTAGATTGCGTTTGTTCCAAAAAAGATCCTCGCGAAGGTTTCATTCCGTTTGATATTCCTTTTCTGCGAAACACTGAAATAGGCAAAAAAACAGCAATTTGCACTGGGCCTTCGGTTAATAGGTTAGTACCAAAAATAATATAAAAGTGTATAATAAAGCCCATAAACACCCAAAACAGATAATATAATAGCATGGAACAATCAAATAGATACGTTGGAGACATATCAAGCACCCCCAAGCTTAATTCCTGCCCGTCCTCGAGTAGGTAAATGATAAAAACAGAATTTTTGATGTGGAATGCTACCTAGCATAATTTTCAATGCATTTCTGTTTATTGTGGCATGAATGTTTAGATCTGAAAGATTCTAGACAGAAGTTTAATATTGACATAAAAATAATAATACTTCGAGCAATGCTAACCAAGCAATCATGTCTTATCAAAATAACATAGACAAATAAAGTTCATCCCTACAAAATCATATAGTTTGGCCATGCTTCATTTTCGTCACACAAAATGCTCCCATCATGCACAACCCCGATGACAAGCCAAGAAATTGTGTCACACTTTACTCTTTTCAAACTCTTTCAACTTTCACGCAATATATGAGCGTGAGCCATGGATATAGCACTATGGGTGGAATAGAATATGATGATGGAGGTTGTGTGAGAAGACAAAAAGGAAGAAAGTCTCACATTGACGCGGCTAATCAACGGGCTATGGAGATGCCCATAAATTGATGTCAATGCAAGGAGTAGGGATTTCCATGCAACGAATGGACTAGAGCTATGAATATATGAAAGCTCAACAAAAGTAACTAAGTGGGTGTGCATCCAACTTGCTTGCTCACGAAGACCTAGGGCATTTGAGGAAGCCCATTGTTGGAATATACAAGCCAAGTTCTATAATGGAAAATTCTCACTAGTATATGAAAGTGACAATATAAGAGACTCTCTATCATGAAGATCATGGTGCTACTTTGAAGCACATGTGTGGAAAAAGGATAGTAACATTGCCCCTTCTCTCTTTTTCTCTCATTTTTTTGGGCCTCTTTTTTTATGGCCTTTCTCTTTTTTTCTTTTTTTCGAAGAACTTTCCTCACATGGGACAATGCTCTAATAATGAAAATCATCACACTTTTATTTACTTTACAACTCAAGAATTACAACTCGACACTTAGAACAAAATATGACTCTATGTGAATGCCTCCGGTGGTGTACCGGGAAATGCAATGAATCAAGAGTGACATGTATGAAACAATTATGAAAGTGGATTTGCCAAAAAATATGATGTCAACTAAATGATAATGCAAGGCAATATGACAATGATGGAGCGTGTCATAATAAATGAAACGGTGGAAAGTTGCATGGCAATATATCTCGGAATGGCTATGGAAATGCCATAATAGGTAGGTATGGTGGCTGTTTTGAGGAAGATATAAGGAGGCTTATGTGTGATAGAGCGTATCATATCACGGGGTTTGGATGCACCAGCGAAGTTTGCACCAACTCTCGAGGTGAGAAAGGGCAATGCACGGTACCGAAGAGGCTAGCAATGATGGAAGCGTGAGAGTGCGTATAATCCATGGACTCAACATTAGTCATAAAGAACTCATATACTAATTGCAAAAATCTACAAGTCATGAAAATCAAGCACTACGCGCATGCTCATAGGAGGATATATTAGTAGGAAAAGACCATCGCTCGTCCCCGACCGCCACTCATAAGGAAAGCAATCAAAGAACACCTCATGCTTCAAATTTGTCACACAACGTTTACCATACGTGCATGCTACGGGACTTGCCAACTTCAACACAAGTATTTCTCAATTCCATAATTACTCAACTAGCACAACTCTAATATTACCACCTTTATATCTCAAAACAACTATCAAGAATCAAACTTCTCATAACATTTAATGCACTCTATATGAAAGTTTTTATTATACCCATCCCGGATGTGTATCATATTAGGACTAATTTAATAACCAAAGAAAATTGCCATGCTGTTCTAAAAGACTCTTAAAATAATCTAAGTGAAGCATCAGAGATCAATAATTTCTATAAAATAAAACCACCACCATGCTCTAAAAATATATAAGCGAAGCACTAGAGCAAAAATATCTAGCTCAAAAGATATAAGTGAAGCACATAGAGTATTCTAATAAATTCCGATTCATGTGTGTCTCTCCCAAAAGGTGTGTACATCAAGGATGATTGTGGTAAACTAAAAATCAAAGACTCAAATCATACAAGAGCTCCAAGAAAAACACATATCATGTGGCGAATAAAAATATAGCCTCAAGTAAAGTTACCGATAGATGAAGACGAAAGAGAGGATGCCTTCCGGGGCATCCCCAAGCTTAGGCTTTTGGTTGTCCTTGAATTTTACCTTGGGGTGCCTTGGGCATCCCCAAGCTTAGGCTCTATCCACTCCTTGTTCCGAAATCCATCAAATCTTTACCCAAAAACTTGAAAACTTCACAACACATAACTCAACAGAAAATCTCATGAGCTCCGTTAGTACAAGAAAACAAACCACCACTTTAAGGTACTGTAATAAACTCATTCTTTATTTATATTGGTGTTAATCCTACTGTATTCCAACTTGTCTATGGTTCATACCCCCCGATACTAGCCATAGATTCATCAAAATAAGCAAACAACACACGAAAAACAGAATCTGTCAAAAACAGAAAAGTCTGTAGTAATCTGTAGGTTTCGAATACTTCTGTAACTCCAAAAATCCTGAGAAATTAGGAAATCCTAAATAATTTGTATATTGATCTACTGCAGTTGGAATCAGTATTTTATCGCTCTCTGGTTAAAAATGAAAATTATTCTCGTGAGTGCATACTTTCTGTTTTTTTAGCAAGATCAAATAATAATCATCCAAGAAGATCCTAAAGGCTTTACTTGGCACAAACACTAATTAAAACATAAAAAACACAATCATAACAGAGGATAGATGATTTATTTATTACTAAACAGGAAAAAAATCAAGGAACAAAAAATAAAATTGGGTTGCCTCCCAACAAGCGCTATCGTTTAATGCCCCTAGCTAGGCATAAAAACAAGAATAGATCTAGGTATTATCATCTTTGGTATGTAATCCATATGTGGCTCTCATAATAGATTCATAAGGTAATTTAATTTTCTTTCTAGGAAATTGTTTCATGCCTTTCCTTAACAGAAATTGGAATCTAATATTTCCTTCTTTCATGTCAATAATTGCACCAATTGTTCTAAGGAAAGGTCTACCAAGAGTAATAGGACATGTAGGATTGCATTCTATATCAAGAAAAATGAAATCTAGGGGCACATAATTCCTCTTTGCAACAATAAGAACATCATTAATCCTTACCATAGGTTTCGTAATGGTGGAATCCGCAAGATGCAAATTTAAAGAACAATCATCAAATTCATGGAAACCTAACACATCACACAAAGTTTTTGGAATCGTGGAAACACTAGCACCCAAATCACATAAAGCATAGCATTCATGATCTTTAATCTTAATTTTAATAGTATATTCCCACTCATCATAAAGTTTTCTAGGAATATAAACTTCTAGTTCAAGCTTTTCTTTATGGGATTGCATCAAAGCATCAACAATGTGTTTAGTAAAAGCTTTGTTTTGATCATAAGCATGAGGAGAATTTAGCACGGATTGCAACAAGGAAATACAATTTATCAAAGAGCAATTATCATAATTAAATTCCTTGAAATCCAAAATTTTGGGTTCATTGCTATTTAAAGTTTTGACCTCTTCAATCCCACTTTTACCAATTTTTGCATCAAGATCTAAAAACTCCGAATCATTGGGACGCCTTCTAACTAAAGTTGACTCATCTCTAGTCCCATCTTTATTAAGATTCATATTGGTAAACAAAGATTTAAAAGTAGACACACCAATCACTTTTAGATCTTCATCTTTATTATCCTCTAGATTTTCCGGTTTAGCGGCCATCTTATTAACTAAGGTGGCTTGCTTATCCGAAATTTGGCCTACTAAATTTTCAAGATGGGCAAACTGAGATTACAAACCATAAAATTCCTTAGACATATCATCAAGATATTTATTCATGTACTCCATAAAACTTTTTTGTTCTTTAAGCTCGTTTCTGAAGAAATTATTATGCTCAAATTGCAAAGACATAAAGCTTCTAACGTTGTTCTCAATTTCTACCAACCTTCTAAGGTGAGGATCAACGTTTTAAGGCAAGGCCATCAGGGCAAGCAGACACACAAGAGGGAGGTGGAAAGAGATGGATGGAAAAGGGAAAACGGAAAAGAGGCAAATAAAACGGCAAGGGTGAGGTGGGGGAGAGGAAAACGAGAGGCAAATAGCAAATAATGTAATGCGAGGGATAAGAGTTTGTGATGGGTACTTGGTATGTCTTGAATTGGCGTAGATCTCCCTGGCAATAGTGCCAGAAATCCTTCTTGCTACCTCTTGAGCATGCATTGGTTTTCCCTTGAAGAGGAAAGGGTGATGCAGCAAAGTAGCGTAAGTATTTCCCTCAGTTTTTGAGAACTAAGGTATCAATCCAGTAGGAGACTACACGCAAGTCACCTAGTACCTGCACAAACAAACAAGAACCTCGCAACCAACGCGATAAAGGGGTTGTCAATCCCATCACGGTCACTTATGAAAGTGAGATCTGATAGAGATAATAAGATAAATATTTTTGGTATTTTTTTTGTATAGATTGAAAAGTAAAGATTGCAAAATAAATAGTAAACTAGAATTGTAGATCGGAAACTTATATGATGTAAAGTAGACCCGGGGGCTATAGGTTTCACTAGTGGCTTCTCTCAAGATAGCATATATTATGGTGGGTGAACAAATTACTGCCGAGCAATTGATAGAAAAGCGCATAGTTATGATGATATCTAGGCATGATCATGAACATAGGCATCACGTCCGTGTCAAGTAGACCGAAATGATTCTGCATCTACTACTATTACTCCACACATCGACCGCTATCCAGCATGCATCTAGAGTATTAAGTTCATAAGAACAGAGTAACACATTCGGCAAGATGACATGATGTAGAGGGATAAACTCAAGCAATATGATATAAACCCCATCTTTTTATCCTTGATGGCAACAATACAATACTTGTCGGTTCCCTTTCTGTCACTGGGATCGAGCACCGCAAGATTGAACCCAAAGCTAAGCACTTCTCCCATTGCAAGAAAGATCAATATAGTAGGCCAAAACAAACTGATAATTCGAAGAGACTTGCAAAGATATCAAATCATGCATATAAGAATTCAGAGAATAATCAAATATTGTTCATAGATAATCTTAATCATAAACCCACAATTCATCGGATCACGACAAACACACCGCAAAAGGAATTACATCGAATAGATCTACAAGAACATCGAGGAGAACTTTGTATTGAGATCCAAAAAGAGAGAAGAAGCCATCTAGCTAACAACTATGGACCCGAAGGTCTATGATAAACTACTCACACATCATCGGAAAGGCTATGGTGTTGATGTAGAAGCCCTCCGTGATCGATTCCCCCTCCGGCAGATCGCCGAAAAAGCTCCCCAGATGGGACCTCACGGGTACAGAAGGTTGCGGTGGTGGAAAAGTGGTTTTGTGGCTCCCATGGATGTTATCATGGTATAAGAGTATATATAGGCGAAAGAAGTAGGTCGGTGGAGCTACAAGGGGCCCACGAGGGTGGGGGCATGCTTAGCCCCCTGGGCGCGCCGCCCTACCTCGTGGCCGCTTCGCTGCTTCCTTGACGTCCACTCCAAGTCTCCTGGATTGCGTTTGTTCCAAAAAAGATCCGGGCAAATGTTTCATTCCGTTTGGATTTCGTTTGATATTCCTTTTCTGCGAAACACTGAAATAGGCAAAAAAAACAACAATTTGCACTGGGCCTTCGGTTAATAGGTTAGTCCTAAAAATAATATAAAAGTGTATAATAAAGCCCATAAACATCCAAAACAGATAATATAATAGCATGGAACAATAAAAAATTATAGATACGTTGGAGACGTATCAATGAATTGGAGCTAGTTCTGTGTCACCCTATGTTATAACTGTTGCATGAGGAATCGCATCCGACATAATTATCCATCATTGATCCATTGCCTACGAGCTTTTCACACATTGATCTTTGCTTAGTTACTTTACCGTTGCCACTGTTACAATTGCTACAAAACTGCTACTGTTACTTTTGCCACCGTTACCGTTACCTCCATACTACTTTGCTACTAAATACTTTGCTGCAGATATTAATTCTTTCAGGTGGGGTTGAATTGACAACTCAACTGTTTATACTCGAGAATATTCTTTAGCTTCCCTTGTGTTGAATCAATAAATTTGGGTTGAATACTCTACCCTCGAAAACCGTTGGGATCCCCTATACTTGTGGGTTATCAAGACTATTTTCTGGTGCCGTTGTCGGGGAGCATAACTCTATTCTTTGAGTTGCTTGGGATTTATATCTGTTGATCACTATGAGGAACTTGAAACATGAAAGAACCAAGATTTTTTCCCTCAACTACGAGGGAAGGTGATAACCCACAAGTATAGGGGATCGCAACAATTTTCGAGGGTAGAATAGTCAACCCAAATTTATTGATTCGACACAAGGGGAGCCAAAGAATATTCTCAAGTATTAGCAGCTGAGTTGTCAATTCAACCACACCTGGAAACTTAATATCTGCAGCAAAGCGTTTAGTAGCAAAGTAACATGATAGTAGTGGTAACGGTAACAAAAGTAACGGTAGCAAAAGTAATGTTTTTGGTATTTTGTAGTGATGATAACAATAGCAATGGAAAAGTAAATAAGCGAAGAACAATATATGGAAAGATCGTAGGCATTGGATCGGTGATGGAGAATTATGTCGGATGTGGTTCATCATGTAACAGTCATAACATAGGGTGACACAGAACTAGCTCCAATTCATCAATGTAATGTAGGCATGTATTCCGAATATAGTCATACGTGCTTATGGAAAAGAACTTGCATGACATATTTTGTCCTACCCTCCCGTGGCAGCGGGGTCCTAGCAGAAACTAAGGGATATTAAGGCCTCCTTTTAATAGAGTACCGGACCAAAGCATTAACACATGGTGAATACATGAACTCCTCAAACTATGGTCATCACCGGGAGTGGTCCCGATTTTTGTCACTTCGGAGTTGCCAGATCATTACACATAGTAGGTGACTATAGACTTGCAAGATAGGATCAAGAACTCTCATATATTGATGAAAACATAATAGGTTCAGATCTGAAATCATGGCACTCGGGCCCTAGTGACAAGCATTAAGCATAGAAAAGTCATAGCTGTTGGGGAACGTTGTAATTTCAAAAAAAAATCCTACACACACGCAAGATCATGGTGATGCATAGCAACGAGACGGGAGAGTGTTGTCTACGTACCCTTGTAGACCGGCAACGGAAGCGTTGACACAACGTAGAGGAAGTAGTCGTACGTCTTCTCGATCCGACCGATCCAAGTACCGAACGTACGGCACCTCCGAGTTCCGCACATGTTCAACTCGGTGACGTCCCTCGAGCTCCGATCCAGCCGAGTGTTGAGGGAGAGTTCGGTGATGATGTTCTACCGATGCAGGGCTTCGCCTAAGCACCACTACGATATGACCGAGGTGGAATATGGTGGAAGGGGGCACCGCACACGGCTAAGGAACGATCACGAAGATCAACTTGTGTGTCATGGGGTGCCCCCTGCCCACGTATATAAAGGAGGGAGAGGGGGAGGTGCGGCCGGCCCTAGGGGTGCGCCTGGAGGAGTCCTACTCCCACCGGGAGTAGGACTCCCCCTCTTGCCTTGTTGGAGAAGGAAAGGGGAAGGGGAAAAGAGGAAAGGGGGGCGCCCCCCCCCCTTTCCTTGTCCTATTTGGACTAGGGGGGAGGGGGCGCGCAGTCTGCCCTAGTCGGCCCTCCTCTTCTCCTTTAGGGACCATGTAGGCCCATTAACCCCCGGGGGGTTCCGGTAACCCCCCGGTACTCCGGTAAAATCCTGATTTCACCCGGAACGTTTCCGATATCCAAATATAGGCTTCCAATATATCAATTTTTATGTCTCGACCATTTCGAGACTCCTCGTCATGTACGTGATCACATCCGGGACTTCGAACAACCTTCGGTACATCAAAACACAAAAACCCTAATTACGATCGTCACCGAACTTTAAGCGTGCGGACCCTACGGGTTCGAGAACTATGTAGACATGACCGAGACACGTCTCCGGTCAATAACCAATAGCGGAACCTGGATGCTCATATTGGCTCCTACATATTCTACAAAGATCTTTATCGGTCAGACCGCATAACAACATACGGTGTTCCCTTTGTCATCGGTATGTTACTTGCCCGAGATTCGATCGTCGGTATCTCAATACCTAGTTCAATCTCATTACCGGCAAGTCTCTTTACTCGTTCCGTAATACATCATCCCGCAACTAACTTATTAGTTGCAATGCTTGCAAGGCTTGAGTGATGTGCATTACCGAGAGGGCCCAGAGATACCTCTCTGATAATCGGAGTGACAAATCCTAATCTCGAAATACGCCAACCCAACAAGTACCTTTGGAGACACCTGTAGAGCACCTTTATAATCACCCAGTTATGTTGTGACGTTTGGTAGCACACAAAGTGTTCTTTCGGTAAACGGGAGTTGCATAATCTCATAGTCATAGGAACATGTATAAGTCATGAAGAAAGCAATAGCAACAAACTAAACGATCAAGTGCTAAGCTAACGGAATGGGTCAAGTCAATCACATCATTCTCCTAATGATGTGATCCCGTTAATCAAATGACAACTCATGTCTATGGCTAGGAAACATAACCATCTTTGATCAACGAGCTAGTCAAGTAGAGGCATACTAGTGACACTCTGTTTGTCTATGTATTCACACATGTATTATGTTTCCGGTTAATACAATTCTAGCATGAATAATAAACATTTATCATGATATAAGGAAATAAATAATAACTTTTATTATTGCCTCTAGGGCATATTTCCTTCAGTCTCCCACTTGCACTAGAGTCAATAATCTAGATTACACAGTAATGATTCTAACACCCATGGAGCCTTGGTGCTGATCATGTTTTGCTCATGGAAGAGGCTTAGTCAGCGGGTCTGCAACATTCAGATCCGTATGTATCTTGCAAATTTCTGTGTCTCCCACTTGGACTAAATCCCGAATGGAATTGAAGCATCTCTTGATGTGCTTGGTTCTCTTGTGAAATCTGGATTCCTTTGCCAAGGCAATTGCGCCAGTATTGTCACAAAAGATTTTCATTGGACCCGATGCACTAGGTATGACACCTAGATCGGATATGAACTCTTTCATCCAGACTCCTTCATTTGCTGCTTCCGAAGCAGCTATGTACTTCGCTTCACATGTAGATCCCGCCACGACGCTTTGTTTAGAACTGCACCAACTGACAGCTCCACCGTTCAATGTAAACACGTATCCGGTTTGCGATTTAGAATCGTTCGGATCAGTGTCAAAGCTTTCATCAACGTAACCATTTACGATGAGCTCTTTGTCACCTCCATATACGGGAAACATATTCTTAGTCCTTTTCAGGTACTTCAGGATGTTCTTGACCGTTGTCCAGTGATCCACTCCTGGATTACTTTGGTACCTCCCTGCTAGACTTATAGCAAGGCACACATCAGGTCTGGTACACAGCATTGCATACATGATAGAGCCTATGGCTGAAGCATAGGGAACATCTTTCATTTTCTCTCTATCTTCTGTGGTGGTCGGACATTGAGTCTTACTCAACTTCACACCTTGTAACACAGGCAAGAACCCTTTCTTTGCTTGATCCATTTTGAACTTCTTCAAAATTTTGTCAAGGTATGTGCTTTGTGAAAGTCCAATTAAGCATCTTGATCTATCTCTATAGATCTTAATGCCCAATATGTAAGCAGCTTCACCGAGGTCTTTCATTGAAAAACTCTTATTCAAGTATCCCTTTATGCTATCCAGAAATTCTATATCATTTCCAATCAATAATATGTCATCCACATATAATATCAGAAATGCTACAGAGCTCCCACTCACTTTCTTATAAATACAGGCTTCTCCAAAAGTCTGTACAAAACCAAATGCTTTGATCACACTATCAAAGCGTTTATTCCAACTTCGAGAGGCTTGCACCAGTCCATAAATGGATCACTGTAGCTTGCACACTTTGTTAGGTCCCTTTGGATCGACAAAACCTTCTGGTTGCATCATATACAACTCTTCTTCTAGAAATCCATTCAGGAATGCAGTTTTGACATCCATCTGCCAAATTTCATAATCATAAAATGCGGCAATCGCTAACATGATTCGGACAGACTTAAGCATCACTACGGGTGAGAAGGTCTCATCGTAGTCAATCCCTTAAACTTGTCGAAAACCTTTCGCAACAAGTCGAGCTTTGTAGACAGTAACATTACCGTCAGCGTCAGTCTTCTTCTTGAAGATCCATTTATTCTCAATTGCTTGCCGATCAACGGGCAAGTCAACCAAAGTCCATACTTTGTTCTCATACATGGATCCCATCTCAGATTTCATGGCTTCTAGCCATTTTGCAGAATCTAGGCTCACCATCGCTTCTTCATAGTCCGTAGGTTCATCATGATCTAGTAGCATGACTTCCAGAACAGGATTACCATACCACTCTGGTGCGGATCTTACTCTAGTTGATCTACGAGGTTCGGTAGTAACTTGATCTGAAGTTTCATGATCATTATCATTAGCTTCCTCACTAATTGGTATAGGTATCACAGAAACCGGTTTCTGTGATGTACTACTTTCCAATAAGGGAGTAGGTACAGTTACCTCATCTAGTTCTACTTTCCTCCCACTCACTTCTTTCAAGAGAAACTCCTTCTCTAGAAAACTCTGAATTTAGCAACAAAAGTCTTGCCTTCGGATCTGTGATAGAAGGTGTACCCAACAGTCTCCTTTGGGTATCCTATGAAGACACATTTCTCCGATTTGGGTTCAAGCTTATCAGGTTGAAGCTTTTTCACATAAGCATCGTAGCCCCAAACTTTCAGAAATGACAACTTTGGTTTCTTGCCAAACCACAGTTCATAAGGCGTCGTCTCAACAGATTTTGATGGTGCCCTATTTAACGTGAATGCGGCCGTCTCTAAAGCATAACCCCAAAACGATAGCGGTAAATCTGTAAGAGACATCATAGATCCCACCATATCTAGTAAAGTACAATTACGACGTTCGGACACACCATTACGCTGTGATGTTCTGGGTGGCGTGAGTTGCGAAACTATTCCGCTTTGTTTCAAATGTAGACCAAACTCGTAACTCAAATATTCTCCTCCATGATCAGATCGTAGAAACTTTATTTTCTTATTACGATGATTTTGAACTTCACTCTAAAATTCTTTGAACTTTTCAAATGTTTCAGACTTATGCTTCATTAAGTAGATGTACCCATATCTGCTTAAATCATCTATGAAGGTGAGAAAATAACGATAACTGCCACGAGCCTCAATATTCATTGGACCACATACATCTGTATGTATGATTTCCAACAAATATGTTGCTCTCTCCATAGTACCGGAGAACGGTGTTTTAGTCATCTTGCCCATGAGGCACGGTTCGCAAGTACCAAGTGATTAATAATCAAGTGGTTCCAAAAGTCCATCAGTATGGAGTTTCTTCATGCGCTTTACACCGATATGACCTAAATGGCAGTGCCACAAATAAGTTGCACTATCATTATCAACTCTGCATCTTTTGGTTTCAACATTATGAATATGTGTATCACTACTATTCAGATTCATCAAAAATAGACCACTCTTCAAGGGTGCATGGCCATAAAGGATATTACTCGTATAAATAGAACAACCATTATTCTCTGATTTAAATGAATAACCGTCTCGCATCAAACAAGATCCAGATATAATGTTCATGCTCAACGCTGGCACCAAATAACAATTATTTAGGTATAATACTAATCCCGAAGGTAGATGTAGAGGTAGCGTGCCGACCGCGATCACATCGACTTTGGAATCATTTCCCACGCGCATCGTCACCTCGTCCTTAGCCAATCTTCACTTAATCCGTAGCCCCTGTTTCAAGTTGCAAATGTTAGCAACATAACCAGTATCAAATACCCAGGTGCTACTGCGAGCATTAGTAAGGTACACATCAATAACATGTATATCACATATACCTTTGTTCACTTTGCCATCCTTCTTATCCACCAAATACTTGGGCAGTTCCGCTTCCAGTGACCAGTCTGCTTGCAGTAGAAGCACTCAGTATCAGGCTTAGGTCCAGACTTGGGTTTCTTCTCCTGAGCAGCAACTTGTTTGCTGTTCTTCTTGAAGTTCCCCTTCTTCTTTCCTTTGCCCTTTTTCTTGAACCTGGTGGTCTTATTGACCATCAACACTTGATGCTCCTTCTTGATTTCTACCTCCGCGGCTTTTAGCATCGCGAAGAGCTCGGGAATAGTCTTATTCATCCCTTGCATATTATAGTTCATCACGAAGCTTTTGTAGCTTGGTGGCAGTGATTGAAGAACTCTGTCAATGACACTATCAACAGGAAGATTAACTCCCAGTTGAGTCAAGTGATTATGATACCCAGACATTTTGAGTATATGTTCACTGACAGAACTATTCTCCTCCATCTTGCAGCTATAGAACTTATTGGAGACTTCATGTCTCTCAATCCGGGCATTTGCTTGAAATATTAACTTCAACTCCTGAAACATCTCATATGCTCCATGACGTTCAAAACGTCATTGAAGACCCAGTTCTAAGCCGTAAAGCATGGCACACTGAACTTATCGAGTAGTCATCAGCTTTGCTCTGCCAGACGTTCATAACATCTGGTGTTGCTCCTGCAGTAGGCTTGGCACTTAGCCGTGCTTCCAGGACGTAATTCTTCTGTGCAGCAATGAGGATAATCCTCAAGTTACGGACCCAGTCCGTGTAATTGCTACCATCATCTTTCAACTTTGCTTTCTCAAGGAACGCATTAAAATTCAACGGAACAACAGCACGGGCCATCTATCTACAATCAAACATAAACAAGCATGATACTATCAGGTACTAAGTTCATGATAAATTTAAGTGCAATTAATCATATTACTTAAGAACTCCCACTTAGAAAGATATCCCTCTAATCCTCTAAGTGATCACGTGATCCAAATCAACTAAACCATGTCCGATCATCACGTGAGATGGAGTAGTATCAATGGTGAACATCACTATGTTGATCATATCTACTATATGATTCACGCTCAACCTTTCGGTCTCCGTGTTCCGAGGCCATATCTGTTATATGCTAGGCTCGTCAAGTTTTAACCTGAGTATTCCGCGTGTGCAACTGTTTTGCACCCGTTGTATTTGAACGTAGAGCCTATCACACTCGATCATCACGTGGTGTCTCAGCACGAAGAACTTTCGCAATGGTGCATACTCAGGGAAAACACTTACTTTGATAATTTAGTGAGGGATCATCTTATAATGCTACCGTCAATCAAAGCAAGATAAGATGCATAAAAGATAAACATCACATGCAATCAATATAAGTGATATGATATGGCCATCATCATCTTGTACTTGTGGTCTCCATCTCCGAAGTACCGTCATGATCACCATTGTCACCGGCGCGACACCTTGATCTCCATCGTAGCATCGTTGTCGTCTCGCCAATCTTATGCTTCCACGACTATCGCTGCCGCTTAGTGATAAAGTAAAGCATTACAGCGTGATTGCATTGCATACAATAAAGCAACAACCATATGGCTCCTACCAGTTGCCGATAACTTGGTTACAAAACATGATCATCTCATACAATAAAATTTAGCATCATGTTTTGACCATATCACATCACAACATGCCCTGCAAAAACAAGTTAGACGTCCTCTACTTTGTTGTTGCAAGTTTTACGTGGCTGCTACGGGCTTAGCAAGAACCGTTCCTACCTACGCATCAAAACCACAACGATAGTTTGTCAAGTTGGTGCTGTTTCAACCTTCACAAGGACCGGGCGTAGCCACACTCGGTTCAACTAAAGTTGGAGAAACTGACACCCGCCAGCCACCTGTGTGCAAAGCACGTCAGTAGAACCAGTCTCACGTAAGCGTACGCGTAATGTCGGTCCGGGCCGCTTCATCCAACAATACCGCCGAACCAAAGTATGACATGCCGGTAAGCAGTATGACTTATATCGCCCACAACTCACTTGTGTTCTACTCGTGCATAACATCAACACATAAAACCTGGCTCGGATGCCACTATTGGGGAACGTAGTAATTTCAAAAAAATTCCTGCGCACACGCAAGATCATGGTGATGCATAGCAATGAGAGGGGAGAGTGTTGTCTACGTACCCTCGTAGACCGGCAACGAAAGCATTGACACAACGTAGAGGAAGTAGTCGTACGTCTTCCTGATCCGACCGATTCAAGTACCGAACGTACGGCACCTCCGAGTTCTGCACACGTTCAACTCGGTGACGTCCCTCGAGCTCCGATCCAGCCGAGTGTTGAGGGAGAGTTCGGTGATGATGTTCTACTGATGCAGGGCTTCGCCTAAGCACCGCTACGATATGACCGAGGTGGAATATGGTGGAAGGGGGCACCGCACACGGTTAAGGAACGATCACAAAGATCAACTTGTGTGTCATGGGGTGCCCCCTGCCCCCGTATATAAAGGAGGGAGAGGGGGAGGTGCGGCGGGCCATAGGGGTGCGCCTGGAGGAGTCCTACTCCCACCGGGAGTAGGACTCCCCCCTCTTGCCTTGTTGGAGAAGGAAAGGGGAAGGGGAAAAGAGGAAAGGGGGGCGCCCCCCATTCCTTGTCCTATTTGGACTAGGGGGGAGGGGGTGCGCGGCCTGCCCTGGCCGGCCCTCCTCTTCTCCCTTAGGGCCCATGTAGGCCCATTAACCCCCAGGGGGGTTTCGGTAACCCCCCGGTACTCCGGTAAAATCCCGACATCACCCGGAACGTTTCCGATATCCAAATATAGGCTTCCAATATATCAATCTTTATGTCTTGACCATTTCGAGACTCCTCGTCATGTCCGTGGTCACATCCGGGAATCTGAACAACCTTCGGTACATCAAAACACAAAAACCCTAATTACGATCGTCACCAAACTTTAAGCGTGCGGACCCTACGAGTTCGAGAACTATGTAGACATGACCGAGACACGTCTCCGGTCAATAACCAATAGCGGAACCTGGATGCTCATATTGGCTCCTACATATTCTACAAAGATCTTTCTCGGTCAGACCGCATAACAACATACGTTGTTCCCTTTGTCATCGGTATGTTACTTGCCCGAGATTCGATCGTCGGTATCTCAATACCTAGTTCAATCTCGTTATCGACAAGTCTCTTTACTCGTTCTGTAATACATCATCCCGCAAGTAACTTATTAGTTGCAATGCTTGCTAGGCTTGAGTGATGTGCATTACCGAGAGGGCCCAGAGATAGCTCTCCGACAATCGGAGTGACAAATCCTAATCTCGAAATACGCCAACCCAACAAGTACCTTTGGAGACACATGTAGAGCACCTTTATAATCACCCAGTTATGTTGTGACATTTGGTAGCACACAAAGTTCTCCTCCGATAAACGGGAGTTGCATAATCTCATAGTCATAGGAACATGTATAAGTTATGAAGAAAGCAATGGCAACAAACTAAACGATCAAGTGCTAAGCTAACGGAATGGGTCAAGTCAATCACATCATTCTCCTAATGATGTGATCTCGTTAATCAAATGACAACTCATGTCTATGGCTAGGAAACATAACCATCTTTGATCAACGAGCTAGTCAAGTAGAGGCATACTAGTGACACTCTGTTTGTCTATGTATTCACACATGTATTATGTTTCCGGTTAATACAATTCTAGCATGAATAATAAACATTTATCATGATATAAGGAAATAAATAATAACTTTTATTATTGCCTCTAGGGCATATTTCCTTCAATAGCAACATCAATCTCAGAACATATTGGATACTAGGGATCAAACCCTAACAAAACTAACTCGATTACATGATATATCTCATCCAACCCATCACCGTCCAGCAAGCCTACGATGGAATTACTCACGCACGGCGGTGAGCATCATGAAATTGGTGATGGAGGAAGGTTGATGATGACGATGGAGACGAATTCCCCTCTTCGGAGCCCTGAACGGACTCCATATCAGCCCTCCCAAGAGAGTTTAGGGCTTGGCGGTGGCTCCGTATCGTAAAACGCGATGAATCCTTCTCCCTTATTTTCTTCTCCCCGAACATGAATATATGGAGTTGGAGTTGAGGTCGGTGGAGCTCCAGGGGGCCCAGGAGGCAGGGGCGCGCCCCCCACCCTCGTGGCTAGGGTGTGGGCCCTCTGGCCTTGATTCTTTGCCAATATTTTTTATTATTTCCAAAAATAATCTCAGTGGAGTTTTAGGTCATTCTGAGAACTTTTGTTTCTGCACATAAATAACACCATGGCAATTCTGCTGAAAACAACGTCAGTCCGGGTTAGTTCTATTCAAATCATGCAAGTTAGAGTCCAAAACAAGGGCAAAAGTTTTTGGAAAAGTAGATACGACGGAGAGATATCAGGAGGTAAGGAACTGCCATCTAGCTCTGCACTTGATTCACCTTCTGTTTTGAGTAAACTTGCGACACCTACTCCTGCTATTGATTCTGATATGTCGCATGTTATTGATGATGCCACTTCTACTATGCATGTTGCTTATGATGAAACTACTTCTATACTTGATAATATTGTGCCATTAGGTGAATTTCTTGATGAACAACTTGCTAGGGTTAGAGAAAACGAAATTATTGAAACGGATAATATTGATGAAAGTGATGATGAAGATTCTCCCCCTAGATATGAATTGCCTGATGTGCCTGAGGGTTATGTTATGGATGAAGAAACTGCTAGAGATCTTTTAGCTTGCAAAGATAGATATGATCTTAAGAAACTATTAGCTAAGCTGAAAGAAAAGTCTTTGAATGCTAGAATGAGATATGACCATGCTTTTGCTACTTCACCTATTTGTATTTCTGATAAGGATTATGATTTCTCTGTCGATCCTAAGTTAATTACTTTGGTTGAATCTGATCCTTTTATGGCTATGAATCTAAAACTGGTGTGTCACATCTTACTAAATTGAATGATACAGCCACCCTATTCACTCATGAGGAAAAAATTTGTTACTACTATATCCTTAAGTTATTTTTGTTCTCATTGAATGGTGATGCTAAAACATGGTTTAATTCTATTGCTCCTGGTGGTGTGCGTAGTCCCCAGGATATGATTTATTACTTCTCTGCTAAATATTTCCCCGCTCATAAGAAACAAGCTGCCTTAAGGGAAATATATCATTTTGTGCAAATTGAAGAAGAGAGTCTCCCACAAGCTTGGGGGAGGCTTCTCCGATTATGTAATGCTTTGTCTGATCATCCTCTCAAGAAAAATGAAATACTTGATATCTTTTATAATGGACTAACCGATGCTTCCAGAGACCACCTGGATAGTTGTGCTGGTTGTGTTTTCAGGGAAAGAACTGTTGAGAAAGCTGAATTGCTATTAAATAATATGTTGAGTAATGATAATGATTGGACACTTCCTGAACCAATTCCTAAGCCAACTCCGAAGAAAATGGGTATTCTATTTCTCAGTCCTGAAGATATGCAAGAGGCAAGGAAATCTATGAAAGAAAAGAGTATTAAAGCTGAAGATGTTAAGAATTTACCACCTATTGAAGAAATACATGGTCTTGATAACCCGACACAGGTAGTGAAGGTAAATTATCTCTATAGATTTGATGAAGGTGATATTCCTCGTAATAAGTCTGCTAGCCAATGCTTGGTTGAGTTCGATAATTTTATTGTTAAACAAGAAAACTTCAATGCTTATGTTGGTAGACAATTGAAACGTAATGCTTATATGGTTGAACACTTGAGTGATTATATGTCTAGAGTTAAAGGTGACCTTAAACTTATTAGTAAACATGCTTCTATGGTTACCACTCACGTAGAACAAGTGCTCAAAGCACAGGATGATTTGCTCAATGAATTGAATAATAAGGAAAATGAAAATGTTGTTAGAGTTGTGACTAGAGGTGGTAAAATGACTTAGGAACCTCTGTATCCCGAGGGCCACCCTAATAGAGTTGAGCAAGATTCTCAGAGAACTAATGTTGATGCACCTAGTCCTTCTAAGAAAAAGAAAAGGAAAAATGATAGGACTTTGCATGCTTCTAGTGAACCTGTTGTTGACACACCTGAGAATCCCAATGATATTTCTATTTCTGATGTTGAAACATAATCTGGTAATGAACATGAACCTGGTGATAATGTTAATGAGGATGTTCATGATGATGCTCAACCTAGCAATAACAATGATGTAGAGATTGAACATGTTGTTGATCTTGATAACCCACAATCAAAGAATCAACGTTATGATAAGTGAGACTTTGTTGCTAGGAAGCACGGTAAGGAAAGAGAACCATGGGTTCAAAAACCCATGGCTTTTCCTCCTAAACCATCCAAGAAAAAGGATGATGAGGATTTGAGCGCTTTGCTGAAATGATTAGACCTATCTTTTTACGTATGCGTTTGACTGATATGCTTAAAATGAATCCTTATGCTAAGTATATGAAAGATATTGTTACAAATAAAAGAAAGATACCGAAAGCTGAAATTTCCACCGTGCTTGCCAATTATACTTTTAAAGGTGGAATACCTAAGAAACTAGGAGATCCCGGAGTACCAACTATACCATGCTCCATTAAAAGAAACTATGTTAAAACTGCTTTATGTGATCTTGGAGCCGGTGTTAGTGTTATGCCTCTCTCTTTATATCGTAGACTTGATTTGAATAAGTTGACACCTACTGAAATATCTTTGCAAATGGCCGATAAATCAACTGCTATACATGTCGGTATCTGTGAGGATGTGCCTGTTGTAGTTGCAAACATTACTATTTTAACGGACTTTGTTATTCGTATGTCGATTATCCTTGGTAGACCCTTTTTGAATACTGCAGGGGCTGTTATTGATTGCAACAAAGGCAATGTCTCTTTTCATGTTAATGGTAATGAGCATATGGTACACTTTCCGAGGAAACAAACTCAAGTCCATAGTATCAATTCTATTGGAAATTTTTCAATGATAACTATTGGAGGTTTTGAATTTCCTCTCCCTACTGTCAAGAAAAAATATGATATTCTTATTGTTGGGGACATGCATATCCCCGTTAAGGGAACCTAGTGTTATCCAAAAATTCTCCAGTTTCATGTTATTCGGAAAGAGTTTGTTAACAAGACTTGATCAACCTTGTTAGTGGATTCCTTCTGATGAGCATGAGATAGATGAAGTTAGAAAGCACAACTCTCTGTACCCTCCTTTCACTTTCTGTTATTTAGATTAAATAAAACAAAAATAGTATTTTATGTCTGTTTTCTGAATTATCCTTGCAATAAAAATACCCTGAACATAGAAGTTCTCCAAATGTCCTGAAAATGATATATGATTTTTTGTAGAATATTTTAGAATTATTGGCACTGAGAACACACCAGGGGCCCCACCACTTGGCCACGAGGGTGCAGGGCGCCCCCCTAGGGCACGCCCCCTGCCTCGGGGACCCCACGTGGACCCCGTCCACTTATTCCAGCACCCACACACTTTGTCTTCCTCCAGAAAAAATCATCCGGTAGCTCAAATCCGTGTTCTAGCTCATCTTGCTGCCATTTTCGATCTCCTTGCTCAAAGCTCCATTCACAAAACTGCTTTGGGGGATTGTTCTTCGGTATGTGACTCCTCCAATGGTCCAATTAGTTTTTGTTCTAGTGCTTTATTGAAAATTTTTGCTGCTTAGGTGACCCTATTCTTGAGCTTCCATGTCAAATTTATGTGGTCCAAAGTAGTTTTAATGCATGATATGGCCTCTAGGCACTTGTGGGAGTAGTTGCTATCAATTTTGTTGAGTTTGGTTCACTTTTATTTTGAGTCACTAAAAATTTCAGAAATTTTCAGAGGGAGAAAATGTTGAGGAGATTGTTGAGAGGCTCTTCGAGCTGAAGCTCGAAGGATAAGCAGAATTAGGAGAATAAAAGGCCCAAATACAATCTTCCTCGCACTTTGGAGGTTCGGCCGTGCGAATGGCCTTGTGATGAGTTCTTAAGAGCCGCTGGAATTCATGATGACTTTTATTACTTGGCTGAGAATGCAGGCCTCACCGACTTCCTCCACGACCAGCGCGAATAGCACGTACCTCATCTTACCCGAGGCCATTTATGCGTACTGGAGGCTGACACAAGTCCCAGAGCCTGAGCCTGAGCCTGAGCCACCACTTGACCCTTATCGTCAGTCTGTTTATCGGTGGGATCCGGAGGAGATCACCAACCAGTGGCACCCTGAGGACCCTCCTTAGAACACCAGAGGGATTAGCTTCGATCCGTGGGCATAGACCAACTTTGGCCAAAAGCCTAAGCTTGGGGGAGTACGTATTTCTCACCGACATTACATTCATGTTCACACACTCATGCCAGTTCATTGTACTATCCATGCTAGTTTATTTTCTTCTCTAAGCCTTCTTCTTGTGTGTTTGAAAAACCTTAAGAAAAACAAAAAAAATTAGTTGTAGCTAGTTTATTTTCCATGCCTGCGGTAGTAGTAATTAAAAGAAAACCAAAAAATATTTCTCGTTCTTCTTTTGCTTGTTGGGAGCTTTCTCGTGTAAATAGTTTTATTTCTTTTCTTTTTCTTTGGGGGTCGAGAGGAGAAGACCATGATGAAAATGCTGAATGGCTCTCATAAGCATTACTGTTGATTTAACCAAGAGCCCATGTTACCTTGTCTTCTCCCTTGTATAAAATGCTTGCAGATTCCAGCTTAGTGCAATGCACGTGCACTATTATTATTATCCACACCGTTCGGTCATGCAAGTGAAAGGCAATAATAGCGATATATGATGGACTGATTGAGATGAGAGAAGCTGGTATGAAATCGACATATCTTGTTTTTGTAAATATGATTAGTTAATCGTTCCTGATTCAGCCTATTATGAATGAAACATGTTTGCAATGACAATTACAGATTATAGTTGCCCATGCCATGCTTGATTAGCTAGGAGTTTATAATGGTTTACCTTGCATGCCAACATGCTATTAAAATGGTTGTGATGTGGTATGATAGGGTGGTATCCTCCTTTGAACGATTCAAGTGGCTTGACTTGGCACATGTTCACGAGTGTAGTTGAAACAAAATCAACATAGCCTCCATGATATTTATGTTCATGGTGATTTATATCCTACTCATGCTTGCACTCATTGTTGATTAATCTTAATGCATGTTCATGACTGTTGTCGCTCTCTAGTTGGTCGCTTCCCAGTCTCTTTCTAGCCTTCACTTGTACTAAGTTGGAATACTGCTTGTGCATCCACTTCCATAAACCCCAAAGTTACTCCACATGAGTCCACCATACGTTCCTATAAGCGATATCTACCTACCGTTCCAAGTAAATTTGTATGTGCCAAACTCTAAACCTTCAAATGAAATTCTGTTTTGTATGCTCGAATAGCTCATGTATCAACTAGGGATGTCTATATATTCCATGCTAGGTGGGTTATTCTCAAGATGAGTGGACTCCGCTCATCATTCACGAGAAAATGGCTGGTAACCGGGATGCCCAGTCCCATGCTCAAATCAAAATAAATGCAAACAAAACTCCCCCGGGATTGTTGTTAGTTGGAGGCACCAGTTGTTTCAGACAAGCCATGGATTGATGTATGTTGGTGGTGGGGGAGTATAAACTTTACCATTCTGTTTGGGAACTGCCTATAATGTGTGTAGCATGGAAGATATCAAGATCTCTTGGTTGTTATGTTGACAATGATAGTATACCACTCAAAATATTATTTATGTCTGTTTCAAAACTTGAGCTCTAGCACCTCTGCAAATCCTTGCTTCCCTCTGTGAAGGGCCTATCTATTTACTTTTATGTTGAGTCATCATCCTCTTATTAAAAAGCACCAGTTAGAGAGCATCACTGTCATCTGCATGCATTGCTATTAATTTACATTGAGTATGACTGTGACTGGATCTCTTTTACCATGAATTACAATGTCTAGTCAGTGCTTGATCTTCAGGGGTGCTCTGCATTTATGTTTTGCGGTCTCAGAAAGGGCTAGCGAGATACCATCTTGTTATATCATATTATGATTGTTTTGAGAAAGTGTTGTCATCCGAGATTTATTATTATTGCTCACTAGTTGATTATGCCATTGATATGAGTAAACATGAGACCCAAATGTTATTGTGAATATGGTTAGTTCATAATGTTTGCTCAAAACTTGAATGTTGGCTTAACATATTTGCAGCAACAAGAGCAAACATAGTTTGTAAAAGTTTTTCTTTATCACTTTCAGTTTGTCAACTGAATTGCTTGAGGACAAGCAAAGGTTTAAGCTTGGGGGAGTTGATACGTCTCCAATGTATCTACTTTTCCAAACACTTTTGCCCTTGTTTTGGACTCTAACTTGCATGATTTGAATGGAACTAACCCGGACTGACGCTGTTTTTAGCAGAATTGCCATGGTGTTATTTTGTGCAAAAATAAAAGTTCTTAGAATGACCTAAAAATTCACAGAGACACGTTTTGGAATTTATAAAAAATATTGATGAAAGAATTAGCGTAAGGGGGCCCACACCCTGTCCACGAGGGTGTAGGGCGCGCCCTTGCCTCGTGGGCCCCCTGAGGCTCCACCGACGTCAAATCCAACTCTATATATTCACGTTCGGGGAGAAAAAAATCAGAGAGAAGGATTCATCATGTTTTACGATACGGAGCCGCCGCCAAGCCCTAATCTTCATCGGGAGGGCTGATCTCGAGTCCGTTCGGGGCTCCGGAGAGGGCAATCCGTCGCCATCGTCATCATCAACCTTCCTCCATCACCAATTTCATGATGCTCAATGCCGTTCGTGAGTATTCCATCGTAGGCTTGCTGGACGGTGATGGGTTGGATGAGATTTATCATGTAATCGAGTTAGTTTTGTTAGGGTTTGATCCCTAGTATCCACTATGTTATAAGATTGATGTTGTTATGACTTTGCTATGCTTAATGCTTGTCACTAGGGCTCGAGTGCCATGATTTCAGATCTGAACCTATTATGTTTTCATGAATATATGTGAGTTCTCGATCCTATTTTGCAAGTCAATAGCCGGTAACCCCGAAGTGACAATAATCGGGACCACTCCCGGTGATGACCGTAGTTTGAGGACTTCATGTATTCACTAAGTGTTAATGCTTTCGTCCGGTACTCTATTAAAAGGAGGCCTTAATATCCCTTAGTTTCCAATAGGACCCCGCTGCCATGGGAGGGTAGGACAAAAGATGTCATGCAAGTTCTTTTCCATAAGCATGTATGACTATATTTGGAATACATGCCTACATTACATTGATGAACTGGAGCTAGTTCTGTGTCACCCTATGTTATAGCTGTTGCTTGAGGAATCACATCCGACATAATTATCCATCATTGATCCATTGCCTACGAGCTTTTCACATATTGATCTTTGCTTAGTTACTTTACCGTTGCCACTCTTACAATTTCTACAAAACTGCTATTGTTACTTTTTCCACTATTACCGTTACCTCCATACTACTTTGCTACTAAATACTTTGCTACAGATATTAAGTCTTTCAGGTGCGGTTGAATTGAAAACTCAATTGTTAATACTTGAGAATATTCTTTGGCTCCCCTTGTGTCGAATCAATAAATTTGGGTTGAATACTCTACCCTCGAAAACTGTTGTGATCCCCTATACTTGTGGGTTATCAGGTTCACCACCTCCATTGGTGCCTCTCCGATGATGCGTGAGTAGTTCTTTGTAGACCTTCAGGACCGTAGTTAGTAGCTAGATGGCTTCATCTCTCTCTCTTGATTCTCAATACAATGGTCTCTTGGAGATCCATATGATGTGACTCTTTTGCGGTGTGTTTGTTGGGATCGGTGAACTTTGAGTTTATGATCAGATCTATCTTTTTATATCCATGAAAGTATTTGAGTTTCTTTGATCTCTTTTATGCATGATCTCTTATAGCCTCATATTTCTTCTCTGATATTTGGGTTTTGTTTGGCCAACTTGATCTATTTATCTTGCAATGGGAAGAGGTGCTTTGTAGTGGGTTCGATCTTACGGTGCTTGATCCGAGTGACAGAAAGGGAAACAACACGTATGTATCGTTGCTACTAAGGATAAAACGATGGGGTCTATCTCTACATATATAGATCTTGTCTACATCATGTCATCGTTCTTATTGCATTACTCTGTTTCTCCATGAACTTAATACACTAGATGCATGCTGGATAGCGGTCGATGTGTGGAATAATAGTAGTAGATGCAGGCAGGAGTCGGTCTACTAATCTTGGACGTGATGCTTATGTAATGATCATTGCCTGGATATCGTCATGAGTATTTGAAGTTCTATCAATTGCCAGCTGTAATTTGCTCACCCACCGTTTGCTATTTTTCTCGAGAGAAGCCACTAGTGAAACCTACGGCCCCCGGGTCTCTTTCTCATATTATTTGCCTTTGGGATCTACTTTTATTTTCAGATCTACTAAACCAAAAACCCAAAAATACTTTGATGCACTTTATTTTATTTGCAATCTATTTATTCAATCTATTACAACTTTCTCCCATCATGCACCAATTTCTCGCACCGTTACCCGAAAGGGATTGACAACCCCTTTAACACGTCGGGTTGCGAAGATTTGTTATCTGTATGCAGGGGCTGTTTACATTGTGTTGCTTGGTTCTCCTACTGGTTCGATAACCTTGGTTTCATATCTGAGGGAAATACCTAACGCCACTGTGCTGCATCATCCCTTCCTCTTTGGGAAAATACCAATGTAGCTTCAAGCGACATCAAAAGGAATTTCTGGTGCCGTTGCCGGGGAGGATCTTCAACATATACCAGGTTCCTAATCACAAATCTCATCTCCTCGCAATTTACATTATTTGCTATTTGCCTCTCGTTTTATTCTCCCCCACTTCAAAAAAAATTGTCATTTTATTCGCCCCTCTTTTTCCGTTCGCCTTTTTTTGCCAGATCTGTTTTTGAGTGCAATCTTGTTGTGTGGTCAGCATGACTCAAGAGAACACCAAGCTATGTGACTTCTCAAATACCAACAATAATGGTTTTATCGGCACTCCGCTTGCTCCTCCCGCCACTAGTGCGGAGACTTGTGGTATTAATACCGCTTTGTTGAATCTTGTTATGAAAGACCAATTTTCCAGTATTCCTAATGAGGATGTCGCGTCCCATCTTAATACCTTCATGGAATTATGCGATATGAAAAAGAAAAAAGATGTGGACAATGATGTGGTCAAGATGAAACTATTTCCATTTTCTTTGCGTGATTCTGCAAAATTTTGGTTCTCTTCTTTGCCTCGCAATAGTATCGATTCTTGGAATAAGTGCAAAGATGCTTTTATAACTAAGTATTTTCCTCCCGCAAAAATTATTTCCCTTAGAACCCAGATCATGAATTTCAAGCAACTTGAACATGAGCATGTTGCACAATCTTGGGAAAGGATGAAAATGATGCTAAGGAATTGCCCAACTCATGGTTTAAATCTTTGGATGATCATACAAATTTTTTATGTGGGGTTGAATTTTGTTTCTCGTAATCTTTTAGATTCCGCCACGGGTGGTACTTTTATGGAAATTACTTTGGGTGAAGCCACCAAATTGCTTGATAATATTATGGCAAATTATTCACAATGGCATACCGAAAGGGCTCCTACTAGTAAAAAAGTTAATTTTGTTGAAGAAATTTCTTCTTTGAGTGAAGAAGTTGATGCTCTTGTGAAATTGGTTTCTAGTAGAAGTGCTCCTATTGATCTTAATGATATGACTATGTCTACTTTGTTTGAGCAAAATAGTGATGCCATAGATGTGAATTTTATCTCTCGAAATAATTTCAACAACAATGCTTATAGAGGTAATTTTAATCCAAGGCCTTTTCCTAGTAATTCCTCTAATGATTATGGTAATTCCTATGGAAATAAATCTTATAATAATAATAATAATAGGAACACCTCTGATCTTGAGAACAATATCAAAGAATTTATCAATACACAAAAAGTTTTCAACACTTCCATAGAAGAAAAGTTGAAAAAGATTGATGATTTGTCTAGAAGTGTTGATAGAATTGCTCATGATGTGGAAAATCTCAAGATGAAAATTTTTGTGCCTAAAGTTGATGAATCAATTAAAGCTCTTTATGTTTCTATGGATGAAAGTAAGAAAAGAACCGCTATGCTTAGAGCTAAAAGAGAATTTTTAGAAAAAGCGTTTTATAGTGATTTCTTTCGCAAAAATGATGAAGATCTTAAAATGATTGGTGTTTCTTCTATTGATTACTTGTTTAGTAAAATTAATATTGATTAATAAGGGACTGGAGAAGACTCAACTTTAGGTAGAAGGCGTCCCAATATTTCGGAGGGTGAAATATTGTTGAGAAAATTGATAAAAGTGGGTTTGAAGAGGTCAAAACTTTAGCTAGTGATGTACCCACTCTTTTGGATTACAAAGACTTTAATTATGATAGTTGCTCTTTGATTGATTGTATTTCTTTGTTGCAATCCATGATAAATTCACCCCATGCTTATGAACAAAATAAAGCTTTTGTAACATATTATCGATGCTATGATGAAAAAGCTTTTGAGGAAAAATTGGAATTAGAAGTTTCAATTCCTAGAAAATTGCATGATGAGTGGGAACCTACTATCGAAGTCAAAATTAAAAATTATGAGTGTTTTTTCTTGTATGACTTGGGTGCTAGTGTTTCTACTATTCCGAAATCTTTATGTGATGTGCTTGGTCTTACCTATCTTGAATCGTGTTCTTTGAATTTGCACTTGGTGGATTCTACTATTAAAAAGCCTATGGGAAGAATTAATGATGTTATTATTCTTGCAAATAGGAATTATGTGCCCATAGATTTTATTGTTCTTGATATTGATTGCAATCTGTCTTGTCCAATTATTCTTGGTAGACCATTTTTATGCACTATCGGTGCCGTGATTGATATGAAAGAAGGCAATATTAAGTTCCAATTTCCTTTGAGGAAGGGTATGGAACAATTTCCTAGAACATGAATTAGGCCACCATATGAATCAATCATGAGGGCATCTTGTGGATCTTGAACCAAAGATGACAAAACTTAGATCCTTGCTTTATGCCTAGCTAAGGGCGTAAAACTATAGCGCTTGTTGGGAGGAAACCCAATGAATAAAATTTATTTTTGCTTTTTGCTTCCTGTTTTTGTGTGTAAGCACAATTATTCTACTCTTATGATTGTGTGTTTGTGCCAAGTAAAGCCTTTAGGATCTTCTTGGGTGATAGTTGTTTGATCTTGCTGAAAAAACAGAAACTTTTGTGCTCACGAAATTAATTTTCATTTTTTACTAAAGAGCGATAAAATACCCATTCCACTTTAAATAGATCAATATAAAAATTTCTCAGGTCGTCCTAAGTTTTCAGAATTTTTGAAGTTACATAAGTATTCGAAATAGTCAGATTGCTACAGACTGTTCTGTTTTGACAGATTCTGTTTTTTTTGTGTTGTGTGCTTATTTTGATGGATCTATGGTTTTCTTTGATGAGTTTTTGACATAGAAAAGCTGGAATATAGTAGATATAATACAAGAACAAAATATGAATTGGTTTTACGCAGCACTTATAGTAGTGATTTATTTTCTTATACTAACAGATCTCACGAAGGTTTTGTTGAGTTTTGTGTGATTGAAGTTTTCAAGTTTTGGGTTATCTTACGATGGATGAAGCAATAAGGAGTAGAAGAGCCTAAGCTTGGGGATGCCCCGGCATCCCAAGCTATTATCCAAAAATGAGCAACCAACTAAGCTTGGTATGCCCCCCGAGTGGCATCCCCTCTTTCTTCTAACGACCATCGGTATTTTACTCGAAGCTATATTTTTATTCGTCACATACTATTTGGAGCGTCTTGTATGATAGGAGTATTTGCTTGTTTTATTTTGTGTTGTAAGTCTTGATCCCTTGCTGGACACACCTATTTGGGAGAGCCAAAATTATGTCATGACTTGTTAGAATTGCTCTCTTTGCTTCACTTAAAATCTTTTATGAGCTATGGACTTGCTCTAGTGCTTCACTTATATCTTTTTGAGCACGGTGTGCTTTAGTATTTTTGAAGAAATGCTCTCTTGCTTCACTTAGATTTATTTGATAGTTAGTAAAAATTTCAAGAAATTCTCTCTTGCTTCACTTAAATTAATTTGAGAGGAAGAAAGAAATATTATGCTCATGATCTTCACTTATATTTGTTTGAGCTTATGAAAAGCAACACATAAATTAGTCCCAAAGTGATAGATATCTGATGACCCACAAGTATAGGGGATCAATTGTAGCGTTTTTCGATAAGTAAGAGTGTTGAACCCAATGGGGAGCAGAAGGAAATGACAAGTAGTTTTCAGTAAGGTAATGTCTGCAAGTGCTTAAATTGTATGTAGCGAGTAGTTTGATAGCAAGATAATTTGTAACGAGCAAGTAACGATAATAGTAACAAGTATGCAGAAACGTAGCCTAATCCTTTTGAGGCAAAGGACAGGCCAAAACGGTCTCTTATAATAAGCCAAGCGTTCTTGAGGGTACACGGGCATTTCATCTAGTTACTTTCATCATGTTGGCTTGATTTGTGTTCGCTACTTTGATAATTTGATATGTGGGTGGACCGGTGCTTAGGTGCTGTTCTTACTTGAACAAACCTCCTACTTATGATTAACCCTCATGCAAGCATCCGCAACTATGAGAAAAGTATTAAAAATAAATTCTAACTATAGCATTAAATTCTAGGATCCAATCGATCCCTTGCGGAATAGTGCATAAACTGGGGTTTAAGTTTCTGTCACTCTCGCAACCCACCATCTATTTACTACTCCACGATGCATTCCCTTAGGCCCAAATATGGTGAAGTGCCATGTAGTCGACGTTCACATGACACCACTAAGGGAATCACAACGTACATACTATCAAAATATCAAACACATATCAAATTCACATGATTACTTGCAACATGATTTCTCCCGTGACCTCAAGAACAAAAATAACTACTCACAAATAATAATCATGCCCAATATCAGAGGGGTATTAAATATCATATTGGATCTGAACATATAATCTTCCACCAAATAAACCATATAGTAATCAACTACAAGATTGTAATGCCCGGGTAATCAAGCTACAGTAAAACTCTGCTAATGATGACACGTCACTTCAGTTACTGTTGATAAACTCGCGTTGATTCGAAACTGATACAAATTCAAATTTAAAATCAAGTCGAACGATGAAAATTTTCAAACATTGAAACAAAAATGTTCGGTGGGTGCCAAAAATTGCACTGGTAATTATGGTGGAGAAAACCCATTTTTAGGGGTTGCCTAAATATTTTAAAATGATTTAAAACAGAAAAGAAAATAAATAAAAGAAAAGGAATAAAAACAGAAAAACCAAAACTAAAAAAAGGAAAACAGAAAACCCCCCTAGGCCGAGTGGCCCAGCTAGCAGGCCGGCCCAACTGGGCCACAACCTAACAGGTCGGCCCACCCCGCTGCCATAACCTCCCCCACTCCCCCCACTACACTCCCCCCACTCTCCAAAAATATCTCCCCCCTCTCCCCCGACTGGATCGGGATCGAGGGAGGAGACCACCGACGCCGCCGCCTCGTCCTCGCCTCGCCGCACGACGACCTCGCCGGCGCCTCCTCCTCGCCGGACTGCCCCTCTTCGCCGCATTGTCTCCGACCTCCACCCTGCGCCCCGCTGCCACTCCCCTACCGGCCCCGTGAGCACGCCCTGAGCCTCTCCTCTCCCCCTGCTCGCTGCTGCTCCGGCGCGGCTCTACCCGCGCCACCGCGCAGCAGCCGCCCTCCTCCGTCCCTGGCTGCGGCCACGCACACGCGCACCCGCCTCCCCACACGCCTCTGCTCGCGGCTCCACCGGCGTCCGCCACCGCTGCCCCTGACGCAGTTCTTCGGCCGCACCCCGCAGTCGCCTCGCTCCCGCTCGGGGCTCGCCCCTGTCGGGCGCCTAGACCCATGCCGCACGCCGCGCCTGCCCCCCCCCCCCCCCCCCCCCCCCCCCCCCCCCCCCCCCCCCCCGCTCCTCTGCCGCTGCTACCTCCTCCGCCGTGGCCCTGTCCGCCGCTCGACTCGCCTGCCCACCGCGCGCGCACGCATGCGCACGCGCACCACCCCGCGCCCCTCCTCCTCTCGCCGCGCTCACCACCCCACCGGGCTCCGGCGTGCGCGCCCGCCGCTGAGCCTGCTCTGCCCACGCCGTTCGCTCGCCGCGCCTATGCACCGCGCCTCCACGCCCCCGCCTGCGCTCGCTACCGTCCACTTGCGCCTGCAAGCTGCAGCCACCACCGCTCCGGTGGCTCGCCGGAGCCCCGCCTTCCCTTGCCCTGGCCGCCGGCGCCGGCGTGCGCCGTGCGCGCGTAGCACCCCTTGGGCTCGCGCCCATTCGGGCGCCCCGCCCCGTTGCTCGCCCGTAACCACTAAGGCTAGGGGCCATAGACAACTGGGCCCGCCCCCTGTACCTATGACAAATAGGGCCCAGCCCATGAGAACGATTTAATAAAAAGGGAAAAAGAATTAAAATAATTAATTAATTAATAATTAAAATAACTAATTAATTAACTAACTAAATAATTAACTGAATTAATTATGTTTAAATTAACTAATTATGATTATTTAACCTAATGACTAATTAACCTAATTAACTCTGGTTAATTAACAAAACAGTCAATGACATGTGGGACCCACACGTCAGGTTGACCAGGTCAACTACTGACGTCATGATGACGTCAGCAAACACTATTCTGGATAATGTTGATTTAAATAATTAAATAAATCCTAAAAATGATTTAAATCTTTTAAAATTAATATAAAATAAACCGTAGCTCGGATCGAAAAACTTTGTACATGAAAGTTGCTCAGAACGACGAGACGAATCCGGATCCGCAGCCCGTTCGTCCGCCATGCATCCCTAGCATAGCGAACACGCAACTTTCCCCCTCATGTTCATCTGTCCGAAAATGCAAAACCCCAGGGATATTTTCTCGAATGTTTCCCCCCTTCACCGGTACCACCTCATATCGCGTTAGGGCACCCCTAGCACCGCTACTTGTCATGTCATGCATCGTTATGCATCTATTTGCTTAATATTTATTGTTTCTTCCCCCTCTTCTCTCGCTAGACACTGAGACCGACGCCGCTGCTACCAAGTACGACTACGGTGTTGACGACCCCTCTCTCTTGCCAGAGCAACCAGGCAAGCCCCCCCCCCTTGATCACCACATATCGCCTACTCTTCTCTATACTGCTTGCATTAGAGTAGTGTAGCATGTTACTGCTTTCCGTTAATCCTACTCCGATGCATAGTCTGTCATTGTTGCTACAACTGTTGATACCTTACCTGCAACCCTAAATGCTTAGTATAGGATGCTAGTTTACCATCAGTGGCCCTACATTCTTGTCCGTCTGCCATGCTATACTATCGGGCCATGATCACGGGTATATACTTATATACATAATATATGATACTTGTGGTGACTAAAGACGGGTCGCCTCGAAGAGTACCCGCGAGTGATTCACGGATTGGGTCCGAAAGGACGTTTGTCCCGATGGCCCTCTGAGTGGATCTTTGTGGCGGAGCGACAGGGTAGGTTGAGACCACCTAGGAGAGAGGTGGGCCTGGCCCTGGTCGGCGTCCGTGGTTATTTCAAAATAACACGCTTAACGAGATCTTGGTATTTGATCTGAGTCTGGCTACTGGATTATACGCACTAACCAACTACGCGGGAACAGTTATGGGCACTCGACGTCGTGGTATTAGCCGAAGCCTTTGTGACGTCAGCGACTGAGCGGCGCGCGCCGCATTGGACCGTAAGCTCACGCTTGTATTAAGGGGGCTAGGTCTGCTTCCGACCGCGTACGCAACATGCAGGTGTGCAATGGGCGATGGGCCCAGACCCCTGCGCCATAGGATTTAGACCGGCGTGCTGACCTCTCTGTTGTGCCTAGGTAGGGTTGTGACGTGTTGATCTTACGAGGCCGGGCATGACCCAAAAAAGTGTGTCCGGACAAAGGGGATCGAGCGTGTTGGGAAATGTGGTGCACCCCTGCAGGGAAGTTAATCTATTCGAATAGCTGTGATCTTCGGTAACAGGACGACTTGGAGTTGTACCTTGACCTTATGACAACTAGAACTGGATACTTAATATAACACACTCTTCCAAGTGCCAGATACAACCGGTGATCGCTCTCTCACAGGGCAATGAGGGGAGGATCATCGGTTAGGATTATGTTATGTGTTGCTACTTGGTGAACTTACCATCCACTCTCTTCCTCTGCTGCAAGATGGAGGTTACCAGAAGCGTAGTCTTCGATAGTACTAGCTATCCCCCTATTATTCCGGCATTCTGCAGTTCAGTCCACATATGTTACCCCTTTTCCATTTGATACCAATGCATACATATGTAGTGTACTTCCTTGCTTGCGAGTACTTTGGATGAGTACTCATGGTTGCTTTGCTCCCCCCTTTCCCCCTTTTCTATACTCGATTGTTGCGACCAGACGATGGAGTCCAGGAGCCAGACGCCACTGTTGATGACGACTACTACTGCTCGGGAGGTGCCTACTACTATGTGCAGCCCGCTGATGACGACCAGGAGTAGTTTAGGAGGATCCCAGGCAGGAGGCATGCACCTCTTTTGATCTGTATCCCAGTTTGTGCTAGCCTTCTTAAGGCAAACTTGTTTAACTTATGTCTGTACTCAGATATTGTTACTTCTGCTGACTCGTCTATGATCGAGCTCTTGTATTCGAGACCTTGAGGCCCCTGGCTTGTAATATGATGCTTGTATGACTTATTTTATTTCTAGAGTTGTGTTGTGATATCTTCCCGTGAGTCCCTGATCTTGATCGTACACGTTTGCGTGTATGATTAGTGTATGGTCAAATCGGGGGCATCACAAGTTGGTATCAGAGCCGACTGCCTGTAGGAATCCCCCTTCCACACTCCTTGGCCAAAGTCGAGTCTAGACATTACAAAACTTTTACTAACATGGTTGTGTACCTTACGGGCCCACGTCGCCATCTGGGTGGTATTAGGATCTTTTACTCCTCGATCCTTACTCTGGGACTCTGAACCCTCTTCTACTCGGGTTAAACGATTTTACTAACTTTACCATTAGGATCCCGTGACCACGTTCACCCCAAAGTTGGATAAGCCCTAGTTATTTCTTAGAGTAGTATATTGAACTTTATCCACACTGTCATTTGACTCCTTTGAAACACCTTTGTTTTCAGATGGAGCCCACGAGACAGGTCGTGCGCCACACGAGGCCATTGGTGCCTCAGGATCACCTGCTGTGTTGGTTGAGATGATGACCTATCTAGGTTATCACTGGCACCCTAAGTACACTGTCTACGAGGAGTACCATGACTTTAACCAAGAGCAGTACCGTGCCATCGTTCACCTATACTCTCAGGAGTATGACTCCACTACCGTGTTGCACACTGCTCATGGTGTTGGAGTGACTATCGACATGGCGGTCCATGATGCTGCTTATGTTGCTCTAACACGTCTTCGTGGAGAGTATCGGGAGTTGGACACCTCCACTTTCAGGCACATTGCTATCGCATCCGATGTTGGTGCGGAGGGATAGTACACTGCTGCCTACTCCACTGTCACCCGAGAGCCCTTCTACCATTAGAACCTGGTTCTGCATGCTGATGGGCTGGATAGAGCTAACCGAGCTCTTCGTCACGAGTTGTACACCACCCGTCAGCACTTGTACCGTGCTCTGACGATGTTGCACCCCTCTGTCCGATCTGGTGATATGTCGCGTTCTGTGATCTACCCTGCCAGGACCGTGATGCCCCAGGGCATAGGTTGGCCAGATGTGGGAGGCTACTCTCCCACACTTGGTCCTCTCCTGCCACCTGCGCATCGGGTTCCGCACCAGAGTATCCGCGGACCCCAGGCTACTCGCGTGGAGGACTTCCCTTCTCGTCACTACCAGCTGTCAGGCTACACCTACCTCCACGGTTCCTCCTGGGACTGATGTAGGCTTGCTTGTTAGTGTTAGATGCATTCACCGCGAGCCTGCGTGCCGCCTATGATGTTCTTAGTCTGTGTACTGAACTCTGTGTACCGAACTCTATGCATGATCTCTTTTGTAAGATATGCCAACTACTATGTAGTATCTATTGTGTTCCTTTCATTATGCATGTTTCATCATGAATGATTCTTGTCCTTGCAAATTCTCAATGCTGAACTACCCCTGTTATATATTAGCAGGATGGTTAGACCAGGTGGTCGTGGTGACCCTCCCCCACCCCCGCCTGAGTACATGGCTGGGATGATGCAACAATTTTGTAAGTGCATCTAGTGCCACCCCTAGTTGGTTTTGGAGTATTGACGACAAACCTAGTTGAGGGACTAATGTGTTTGTGAGAATTGCAGGATAACACAGGTAGAAGTCTCTCATTGATTCGGTTTTCCTACCAGAGATGACCCCTAAAAATGTATGAAGACATTGAAGTCAAAGGTGGTAAGTGAAGACATTCACCTTGAAGACTATGACAAGAGAAGACATCGCATGAAGACTATGGAGCGCAAAGACTTAGATCTTTCGTAGTTCCTTTTCTTCTTTGTTGAGTCATAGGAACCACCATACTGTTAAGTGGGGTCCAAGAAAACCAGTCAGAATGACTGAAGTGATGCTTAACCAAAATCCTATGTCTTCGAGTGAAGACTATGAGAGCGAATCTTGTTCAGAGTTGGACAAGTCAGCTTTGCTTGTAGCCCAAGTAAAGTTGCCGTGTGTGTTTGAAATCTGACCGTTGGAACACGTGTCAGTTCCTTAGTGACCCAGGGTCATTTCGGACAAATCAGGTCGGGTTGCCTAGTGGCTATAAATAGCCCACCCCCTACAACCATAAACGGTTGGCTGCTCAGAGTTAAAGTACCGCTTTTGTCGTTTGAGAGCAACCCACCTCGAAGCCTTTGAGAGAGAATTCCTTGAGAGGATAAAGCCCTAACCACCCAGAGCCAAAGAGTGTTAGGCATCACTTAAGTCTTCTTGTCTGTGTGATCTGAAGACTTATTACACTTGAGGACTGTGAATCCTCCAGCCGGTTAGGCGTCGCGTTCTGAGCATCCAAGATTCATTGTGGATCGCCGGTGAACGAAGTCTGTGAAGGTTTGGAAGTCTACCTTGAAGACTTACCAGAGTGATTGGGCGAGGACTGGGTGTCCTTAGCTCAAGGGGAATAAGGTGAAGACGAGGTCTTCTGAGTTGAATCTCAGCCTCCCTAACCAGACGTACAGTTGTCACAGCAATTAGAATTGGTCCAACAAATCATTGTCTTCAACGAGTCACTGGTTTCATCCTTCCCTTCCCTTTACTTACTGTTGGTTCTTGTGAAGTCATTGTACGATAGCATCACCATTAGACTTCACTAAGTGATTACGTGTACTGATTGGCTTCTCAACGTCTTCCTACCTGATCCTTACTGCCTAGCTGCTAGTTGTCATTGTGCTTTCACTTCATTGAATACATGACCATGGTTTGCCTAGTGTAGTCTACCTTCCGCTGCATGATAATAGGTTTATTTCTATCGTTTGTCTTCGAAACTTACATGTTTTGAAGACTTTCATAAAAATCGCCTATTCACCCCCCCCCCCTTTAGTCGATCACTAGCACTTTCAATTGGTATCAGAGCAAGGTACTCCCTTGTTTTGTGTGATTCGGTTTAACCACCTAGAGTTTTAGCTATGTCGACTGCAGGGATAATTAAAGTCTCCGCTGCGTGCCCCGTCTTCGATGGAACTGAATATCCCTACTGGAAGAATAAGATGCACATGCATCTTGAAGCCATTGATGTCGACCTATGGTATGTCGTCAACAATGGAGTTCCCAAGGCTGGAGAAGGTGTCACTACCGCTGATGTCAAGAAGTTCGTTCAACTGGACTCTACTGCCAAGAATATCATCTGTGGTCATCTGACCAAAGGACAGTATGGCCACGTGAGTGCTTTGGAAACATCTAAGCTAGTCTGGAACTGGCTGTCTAAGGTCAACGAAGGCGTCTCAGCCCAGAGAGATCAGAGAATCAGTGTCCTTCGCAACCTCTTCAACCGCTTCAAGAGAAATGACAATGAGAATGTCCAGCTCACGTTTGATCGACTCACTGACATCACAAATGAACTTCAAGCCCTCGACGCTACTGAGATCACTAAGCATGAAGTCGTCAAAACACTCCTGAGATCACTTGACAGTTCGTTTGACACCCTAGCCCTGATGATTCAAGAACGTCCTGATTTCAAGACACTCGATCCGTCTGACATACTTGAGAGGCTCAACACACATGAGTTTCAGCTTTCTGAGAAAAGAGACATCTACGGTCCCAACTATGGGCGAAAAACTCGTGCCTTGAAGGCAAAGGCTGTCTCCTCATCTGAAGAAGAATCTGACAACAGTTCTGATGATCCTGAAGACATTGGAAGGGAGCTTGCTATGCTTGTGAAGAAGTTCCAAAAATTCACCAAGAAGAAATTCCTCAGAAAGTCGTCACGATCAAGCTCAAGGAATGATGAAGCTTCTGCTCATGACTACAAGAAGAGAACATGTCACAAGTGCAAGAAACCTGGCCACTACATCTCTGAGTGTCCACAGTGGGACAATGAGAACAACAACAAGAAGAAGAGCAAGGAGTATGACTCTGACGACAAGAAGAAGAAGAAGAAGAAGAAGAAGAAATACTCAAAATCTTCTTCCAAGTCTTCCTCCAAGTCTTCATCACACAAGAAGAGCTCATCTGGCAAGGCACGTGCATTTGTTGGCAAGGAAATGGACTCTGAGGATGAGTCCGCTTCTGAGGAGGCGGAGGTAGAGTCTGAGGAGGAGTCTGACTCTGGCATTGCAAGTCTGGCTACAGCATAAGTTGCCAAGTCCATCTTCAACACTGAAGAAAATGACTTCATCACCGACACCGATGCAAATGACAAGGACTACTCCGCTCCTTCCTACTGCTTCATGGCACGTGGTGCCAAGGTAAACACATGCACTACTCACTATCAAACATCTAGTGATGATGACTCTGATTGTGGTTCCAAACCCAGCTACAAAACACTTGCTAAAATTGCAACTGAACAACAGAAAACCATGGAACACATTCAAAAACTGTTAGACAAAAGCGATGATCTGTTAGACGCTGAAATGACTCGATCTCAGTCCTTAATTGAAGACATAAAAAATCTTCACGTTAAGTATGAGGAACTTGAAAGTCGTCATGAAACGCTCTCAACAGCTCATGAAAGGCTTTCCTATGATTATCTTCAAAGGAAGCAATATCTTGAGAAATTGAGAGCGGCTCATGAAGATCTTCAAAAAGAAAACGAGTCGCTTCCCGCAGAATAGATCAGTTCAGCTCAAGAAGGATTTGAAGCACCATGTCTTAAATGCATTGAGCGTGATAACGCTACTTCTGTTGTTGAATGTTCTACTGCTGCTACTGTTGCAATATCTTCAACTGTTGATGTGGAAACTAACCCCTCTGCTGAGGACACCACTGCTATTGCTGATGAGAATGCCAGGTTGAAGACACTGCTTGAAACAGGGATGTACAAAAGTCTCAAAGGGCATCAGACACTATGTGATGTCCTCAAAAGGCAGATCCTGAACCGAAACCCTAGGAAAGAGGGTGTTGGGTTCGTAAGGAAAATGAATGCTGATGGCTCTTACTGGAAACCTGAGCAGTACCCCAAAACCACATGGGTTGCTGCGAAGGAACCTTTAGCAGATCCATCCACTCTATCTGGCTTCACTTGTGCTAACCCCATTGTTATTGATGAATCCTTTGATGCAAACTATAAACTGTTTAAGAGTTAGAATGGTGAAGTGTTTGCCAGGTACATTGGTACTAACTGCAGGAATGGACCGCCTATGAAGAAGATCTGGGTGCCGAAAAGGTGTTTGGAGAATCTTCCTGTGAATGTCATCATGACACCACAGGTGAAGAAGACAAACCCCAGACCACAGGCTTCATACGGTCCAAAGGTTTCATACAGACAGAGGACTCACCTGAGTCAAACTAACGCAAATGTTTTGCAGGGAAGCCATACTCAGGCCTATGAATATGAGCGCGGTCCATTAAACCGCCATGTTCATAAGACCAAGAACTATTCTGCTTATTCTTATGAGTACTATTGTCCACCTGCAAGACTTTTTGCTAGGGCTCCAAAGCCAAAGTTCTCAGATGCTGCACTTAGACTTATTGCTTCGAAGCCACCCCTGAAGATGTGGGTGGCTAAGAAAGCTTAACTCTCTTTTGCAGGGAAAGGTCTCTAGCCGAAAACCAAAATCGTCTGACACTATTGCTGGGGACCTTAAACATCTTGTAGGGCGCAAGATCAAATGCCCAAAATGGTCTTATTATGTACTTTGTTCCTGAACCGCTTGCAACTTGTCCTATCAGTCCTAATCTCGATCTAAGCTTTAATAATCCACTGGTTCGTCACATGTTTTCGCTTCACAATTCTCTTCGTGAAGCCTATCCCCCTAACTGCACTGTAGGGTACGACACCAGCTGCTTCAGAATGGATTATTGATAGTGGGTGTACAAATCACATGACTGGCAAGCGAAGCCTTCTCATGGACTCAACTTTACATCCATCAGACAAAAGTCACATCACATTTGCTGACACTGGTAAAAGTAAGGTATTGGGTCTAGGTAGAGTTGCAATCTCAAAGGATCAACACATGGATAAAGTCATGCTTGTTGAATCCCTTGGTTTCAACTTAATGTCTGTCTCAATGCTTTGCGATTTAAACATGATTGTGATGTTTGGAAAATATCGTTGCCTTGTACTAATGGAATCTGACAAGTCTCTAGTGTTTGAAGGGTATCAGAAAGATGATTTTTATGTGGTAGATTTCTCAGTAGGACCACAACTTGCAGTATGTCTTCTAGCAAAAGCTTCTGAATGCTGGCTGTGGCATCGAAGGCTAGGGCATGCTGGCATGAGGAACCTCCACACCCTTGCAAGGAAGAAGCATGTCATAGGCATTGAGGGCGTCAAGTTCAAGAAGGATCACTTATGCGGTGCCTGTGAAGCAGGAAAGATGACGAGGGCCAAGCATCCCTCGAAGACAATTATGACAATGACTCAACTCTTCGAACTGCTACACATGGATCTTTTCGGTCCCACTCATTACTCAACTCTTACTACTACTGCTTGTCTCTATGGCTTTGTCATTGTTGATGATTATTCAAGATATACTTGGGTGCATATAATCCTTTACAAGACTGAAGTGCAGGATGTCTTCAGACGCTTCGCCAATCGAGCAATGAACAACTATGGCACCAAGATAAAGCACATTAGAAGTGACAATGGCACTGAATTCAAGAACACTGGCCTTGATACATATCTTGATACTTTGGGCATCACACATGAATTCTCAGCTCCATACACGCCACAGCAGAATGGCGTCGTCGAACGCAACAACAGAACACTTATTGAGATGGCTCAGACGATGATTGATGAATACAAGACTCCAAGAAAATTCTGGCCTGAAGCCATTGACACTGCATGCCATATCATCAACCGTGTTTATCTTCACAAGCTTCTGAACAAGACATCCTATGAGCTCCTTACTGGCAAGAAGCCAAATGTCAGCTACTTCAGAGTATTTGGCGCCAAGTGCTGGATCAAGGATCCACATCACACTTCAAAGTTTGCACCAAAAGCACATGAGGGTTTTATGCTTGGATATGGAAAGGATTCTCACTCCTACAGAGTCTTCAATCTCTTTCATTACAAAGTGGTTGAAACAGTGGATGTGCGGTTCGATGAAACTAACGGCTCACAAAGAGAGCAACTGCCAAATGTGCTAGATGAAGTTCCATCCAGTGAATCAATCAAACTTATGGGAACTGGAGAAATCATACCTTCTGAAGCTCAACCCGAAGAAGAACTTATCATCTCCGCACCTGATCAACCTGAAGATAATGCTCAGCCTGAAGACAATCCCTCTAACAATGACAATGATCAGCAAGAGAAAAATCTTCATCCTGTACATCCTTGTGTTGCAAATGAAGTGCGGATTGAGAGAATAATCGATAGCATCAATGCACCAGGTCCACTCACTTGTTCAAGGGCAACTCAGCTAGCAAATTTTTGTGGGCACTTCGCATTCGTCTCAATAACAGAACCCAAGAAAGTTAAAGAAGCCTTCATGGAACCTCAATGGATTCAAGCTATGCAAGAAGAGCTTCAACAGTTTGAGCTGAATAATGTATGGGAACTGGTTAAGCGTCCTGATCCTTGGAAGCACAATATAATAGGCACCAAATGGATATATCGCAACAAGCAAGATGAGCATGGTCAAGTTGTCAGAAACAAAGCTCGTCTCGTTGCTCAAGGATACACTCAAGTTGAAGGGATTGACTTCGATGAAACATTTGCTCCTGTGGCTAGACTTGAAGCCATACGCATATTGTTGGCCTATGCAAATCATCACAACATACTTCTATATCAAATGGATGTGAAAAGCGCTTTTCTCAATGGCAAGATTGAAGAAGAAGTATATGTCGCAGAACCACCTGGCTTTGAAGATCCAAAACATCCTGACATGGTATACAAGCTCAACAAGGCACTGTATGGCCTCAAACAAGCCCCTCGGGCTTGGTATGACACACTCAAAGACTTCCTGAAGAGCAAAGGCTTCAAATCTGGTTCCCTCGACCCCACTCTCTTCACGAAGACATATGATGGTGAACTGTTTGTGTGCCAAATATATGTGGATGACATTATCTTCGGCTGCACCAATCAGAAATACAGTGGAGAGTTTGGATATATGATGCAAGAGCAATATCAGATGTCCATGATGGGTGAGCTGAAGTTCTTCCTTGGTCTTCAAATACGTCAGCAACACAATGGCATCTTTATATCTCAAGAGAAGTATCTCAAAGATTGCCTGAAGAAGTTTGGTATGCAAGACTGCAAAGGCTTCACGACGCCAATGCCAGCCAAACATCATCTGGGTCCCGACGACAATGGTAAAGAGTTCGATCAAAAGGTATACCTCTCCATGATTGGTTCTTTACTTTATCTATGTGCATCTAGGCCAGATATTATGCTTAGTGTTTGCATGTGTGCTCGATTCCAAGCGACGCCAAAGGAATCGCATCACTTAGCTGTGAAGCGAATTCTTCGATATTTGGCTTACACCCCAACTCTAGGATTATGGTATCCAAAGGGCTCGGAGTTTGATCTGGTTGGTTTCTCGGATGCTGATTATGCTGGTGACAAGGTGGATCGCAAGTCTACATCAGGCACATGTCATTTTCTGGGACGATCACTTGTATGTTGGTCTTCAAAGAAGCAGAACTGTGTATCTCTCTCTACTGCTGAATCTAAATACATTGCTGCTGGATCTTGCTGCGCTTAGCTTCTGTGGATGAAGCAAACACTCAAAGACCATGGCATTCATCTGAAGCAAGTGCCACTCTACTGCGACAACGAAAGCGCCATCAAGATTGCCAACAACCCAGTTCAGCACTCGAAGACAAAGCACATTGAAATTCGTCATCACTTTCTCAGAGATCATGTTGTGAAGGAAGATATTGATATCATACACGTCAACACTGAAGAGCAATTGGAAGATATCTTCACCAAGCCCTTGGATGAGAAGAGATTTCGCAAGTTACGGTGTGAGCTAAATATCTTGGAATCCTCAAATGTCCTGTGATCAGGCACACATCCTAACACTTATGCATATTGATGACTTAGATGTGCAACACACGAAGTAAAGTATATCTTCAATCAATGAAGACATACATTCTAAGTGTGAATACATTAATGTGGAATTTGACTTCGGAGCGCCACGATAATTGTGCGCCATGTCTGGGTCTAATACTTCCTATACGGTGGGTAACGCCACCACAAAATTCGTCTGTTTGAAGTGTTTTACCCATGGTGTTACATTTGCTGTGTCCTCACATTTGGTTTGGTTTCAATCTCAACATGTATTCATGATTATCTTCATTATGTTGATCATATATATATACTAGTGTTCTGTCCTCTACAACATTCACTTATAGCTATGTCTTCTTGTTGAGTATTTTGAACTAAGTGAATGTGATCGGGCCCTACCCTCTCTATGCTTTCTATCTCAAACTCTATCTCTCCAAATCATATGCATTCTATTGAAACTGTCGAATGTCTTCTCTCCGTCCTTGTCAGCAGAAGATACAGAGACAAACATTAAGTCCGTTTTCAATGCCAATTCCTTCACCTGAAACCCGGACAAGTGGGAACGAACACCCGACAATCCAGGCGTGCGTGGGAACGTGGAACAACCTCCGATATGCTTCATGATGGCCACGTGTTCTTCAGATGTGAATCGCCAGGGGCACCTGTGTAATAACGTTGTGCCGTCCCTGTCCCTATAAATACACGCCTCACCATAGTCATTATCCTTTCTTCCACTCTCACACGAACCCTAGCGCCACCGCTAGCCCTCGACGACGCTGGCGACAAAGCGCTTAGCTGCCGCGACCTCTCCGACACCGTCTTCACGCCGGCCGCGGACATCGTCTTCTCCGCCGTCGCCGTAGGTGTCCTCCGTCGCCAAGTTAGGGCATGGACGATCGAACTGCTCGGCCTCCTCTTCCACTCCGTCTAGCAGTTCCTTGTGTGGTAAATAAAACTTCCTTTTACGGCCCCCTTGATCCTATAGATTCGTCACTTTCTCCCACAAGCAGTTTCTGTTCACGCATGTTGGATCCACTTCATACTGCATCTCATATTATGCCTAGTATGTTCACTTATGCTTCACAAAGTAGTTAGATTCCTCACTTGTACTGATCTGTGGATTCGTACGAATCTGGAACCAACTCCTTATCTATGAGTGAATGTCTTCGCATGATGAGGTCAATGTCTTCTAAACTGATTTATCTTCAAAATCTTCTGAGAATGCATATGACCTCTTCCCCTTCCCTCGCACCTTAATGCTGTCACAGGTACATGTCCGTGGGAGAATCCCTTGGTTCTCATAGTCTGCATTCATTTGCAGAATTCTTACAACATCATATAAATTCTCCCGAAGCCAGTTCCTGTTTGTCCAGCAAGCGAAAGCCCTTGAAGCCTTTGAACGTATTGAAGCCATTCAATTTAAAGTTCATGACTGCAGAGAAATCAGCAAGGAAGGGTGGCAGAAAGCGTCGAGGTGAAACATCAAGAGATCTGCCCGATGACCTCTCAGAACTGTACAAGACAGATCCAGAAGAGGATTACAATCAGCGCAAGACACGAATCCAATGGATTCGACAATATTGGGCAGAACAGTGGTTCAAGTACAGGTTTGTGACAAAGGAATATGCTGAGAAGAATGCCATCAAGCGACCATGGGGAGACATCCTATACAGAAATCTTCAACCCAGGTCCAGAGATGAAGCCATTGAACAAGGCTTCTATCCCTGCATGGTCCGTGGACCACAGCCTGCAGATGTTGACCCATCGTCACTGCTATGGTGTCGTGACGACAATCTGTTCAAGCGCAACTTCCAGTTTTCCCAGAATTCGGCGAAGCAGAACAAGAAATCATTGGGACTAGACTTCAACCCTGGTCCCTCTGCTCCCCGTGCAGATGGCACCCGCGATGCCGAACCCAATGTCGTCGGTCCGTTCTACAACCTGGATGGCCTCATCACTCACATATCTGTTCAAGGTGCCAAAGTGGATCATTCTAATGATGATGCTGACACTGATGAAGCCCCAACTCCTACTCCAAAGCCGCAGAAGCCAAAGCTACCTAAAGCTTCAAAGCCTGCCTCAGCACCAAAAATCTCACGGGCGAAGCCACTGGCTACTGCACCTCCTGAAGACAGTGTGCAGTCTGAAGATCTGTCACGCATCTCCAAGCCCCCGAGAGTCAAGATGCCTCTGCCACATACCAGCCAAGAACTGACTGCTGCTGCTATTCTGCGCAACGATACCATTGATCTATCCAGTGATGAAGATCTTGCAGATGACACTCTTGAGCAACTGATCAAGAGCAAAGAAGAAGCAGAAATCTTCAACAATTTGCCTCTCTTTAACGTGGCAATTATCCACGACTTCATCGATGAGTGGTTTGACACGCCCAACCTCAGCTTTGAAGATCTGCAACTTCCCATTGGCCTCAGTGTTACCTTCCATGGCGCCATTGCTTCAGAGTTAGCTATAGCCCAGCGCATCGTTGAACTAAAGCAGAAGATTGACTTTGAGAAAGCTCAGTTCAAGAAGCATATGGCCAAGCTCAGCGTGCAAGAGGTCAAGAACTTCAAAATCATGCTGCACGAGCTCAAAGAAGCCTTTCTCAAGAAGCGTGAAGAAGCTCAAGGTTCTCGTGAGCACATGAAGAGCCTGGCTGACAGGTGTGTGCAAGCCTACAATGAGGCTGAGAAGCGCAAGGCCCTTGGGCGTCCTGGCATCGACCCCAGGATGGCTGCAAAGCAGAAGAAGAAGCCCGCTATGGCCGAACCCGACGCACCAAGGCAGGAAGCACATCCCATTATCTTCCCAACCAGCATGACTAGCTTGAAGCCAAAAGCCAGGTCTACAGCTTCAGAATTAAAGAAGACGAGGACTGCTGAGGCTGAAGCCAGAAAGAGGAAACATCATGAAGCCTCTGCTGCTGCTCCCTCCAAAAAGAAGCGCAAGACCAAGAAGGATCGAGCTGCTCCCACAGAGCCCTTAATTGTTGAACCTATCTCCATGGTTCGCCCTGCCGCTAAACATCAAGAGCGCCAACTGACTGTCCATGAGCCTGCTTTCACAGAGGCTCATGAAGCTGAAGACATACCAGCAGCTGATCCCACCGCTGCTGAAGACATTGGTCACCATGACCATGTTGAAGATGATGTAGTTCTTCCTCAGATCGAGCACCAACAGGTATCATTGCCTGTGCTTACACACAGCGAACTCATCAGCATTGGTCGTCCTCTGACGCCAATAGCTCAGGATGCATCATGGGCTGATCACCCACAACAACAAGTCACACCACCCCGGCAAGAAGAAGAAGATGACCTTGAGGCCCAGCCAACTCCATCTCCAAAGGCGTCGCCTGCGTTACGCAGGCTTCGCAAAGGACCAAGGTCTCAAGTCTCCGAGTCTGAGGCTAAAACTGCTGAAGACATTCCGGCTGCATCAGCCGATGACACCCAAGAAGAAGAACGTGTTCCTACTCCCCCGACTACTGAAGAAGCTGTTCTCGAGGAGAACGTGTCTGTGCCCGACCCTCCAGCTCATCAAGTGGAGGTAGACAATCTTGAGGCTGCCACCACCAACACCAATGAAGCCACTCACGTTGTCATGGCTGAAGCAAATGTGGAGCCTGCACCAACCCAAGAACCAAAAGTCAGCGAAGCCAATGATGCTACTGCTTCTGTTCCTGCACCTGCTGCTGGTCCTCAGTTTGACTATCATATTGAGCATATGCCTCAGGTACAGAAGCCAATGCCAAGGTTGCCCAGGTTTCCAGGTCCTGCAACAGCACCTGGATCCTTCAATGTCAACGGCTTCAAAGCAGACAACACCTTCTTCAATAGCTCCAAGAACCCCTACTCAAGGGAACGAATATCTTCTGATCGGTTCTGGAGCTATCTGCAGCGAAGCTATTACTCCTGCATTCTGTACAATCAAGGTTGCATCTTCCCACATATGCGCCTTGACACTGAAGCAATAGCTGGTCTGCCCTGTCTGGAAGAAGCCCTGGATTGCTTCAAAGAGGTTGGATTGTTGCCTTTCGTCACCGACCAAGAGCACTGGAACGAAGAGTTGTTGCTCCAATTTTATGCCACACTTCACATACGTGGTTACAACAGAGATCCGAAGACTTGGGTCCTTGAGTGGATGATAGGAAATGTTCATCACGAAGCCAAAGCCTTTGATATTATTGAGCTCACTGGTCTGCCCACTCCTGGAGATCTCTATGAACCTGGATGTCAGCTTCACAGTAAAGCTATGGAAAGCATCTTTCAGAAGTCTGAACCGAACATGAGTCAGATGCTCAGTATGATGAAGCCTTTGCCACAAGATGCTGAATATCCTAAGGAGTTCTTTGTTGAAGACATTGAGTATCTGCCAAGGACTATCTATAACATCATAAGGCGAACTCTTTGGCCCATCAAAGGACATTCTCCACATGCAAAGCTGGAAGGTGCAATGAAGACTTTGGTCTTCTATATTCTTCATGGCAAATGCTTCAATGCACAAGACATCTTCATCCGCCAACTTGCTGCATCAGGATCTGATCTTTTTGGCTTGAAGTTCTACGCTCCATAGATAATGCGGCTGATTAAACTCCACTCAGCTATCTCATATCAACCATCTGCTCGCAATCATCGGATCTTTCTGCCTGATGTGGATATGTCCATTGAAGCCATTTATCCTGAGCCTGCCAAGGAACCTCTTAGTCTTCAGAATGCGGAGCATCAAAGTTTCACTCGGAACATTGAAGGAGTTGAAGTAGTCACTCATGTTTATCCTCTGGCTGGTACTACACGTGCACCTCATCGTGCTCTTACTGAAGCCACTGAAAGCACTATTGCCCAACGACCCAAGAAGCGATCTCGTGTTCTCAATGACCGAGAGCTTCTGGTTGCTCTTCATCAGAAACAGGATAGGCATCATGACTGGCTGAAGCGCCAAATGCAAAGCCTCTTGGTGGATGTCAACCGCATTCGCAATCTTGCCACCAAGAATGCCTTTGTTGCCCATGAAACTTGTCGGCGTACATGGAAAGGGCTGACGCTTATGTGTTCTGAGGATGATCTTCAAGATGATGGCTTCTCTGAACGTTTCAAGTTTGACTCCACACCTCCCCGAAGGGCTGTGCTGCGACGAACTCCATCTCTTGAAGACTCTGAGTTTTCTTCCTCTGCGACAACTGTGAATGCCAGAGTGATCGAGGACGAAGATGATGCCACTTCACCGCCCCCTACTTCTGCATGCCTCGACACTGCCCCAAGTTCTTCTGCACCGTCGAACACCACCTACGACCCTGCTGCTTCACCTACTCTTCGTGGGAACGAGTAGATGCTCTATGTCTTCAAACCTTTTTGGTCCTCACTGACAAAAGGGGGAGAAGCTTATGAGTTTGATAGTCTTCAAGCGGGTCCATATGGGCGGTTACTTTACGTTTTGCCTAGTGTTTACAACTCCCATTTTGATACATTTGGTTCTTTGAGTTGTAACACTTAAACTCGATGGTCGTCTGCTACTTATTTGCTATTTTGTGATGCGATGATAAATTCCGCATGTGCGACGATAAATTCTGCACTTAGATCATTTTGCAGACGTCCATTTACCATTATGCATGTCATTATCTTCACATACCTTTCATGCATGATGAACTGTCATCATAAGTTGAAGAGGATCTCCACAAGTACAACCTGCCATGTGCATTTGCATTCCAAAAGCAAATTACTTATATGCACATCTTTAGGGGGAGCCCTTGCAACTTATGAAGACAATTCCTTATCCTTTACAATTTCACATATTATATTCCCCGTTGAAAACTTCAACTAGTTTGTCATCAATCACCAAAAAGGGGGAGATTGTAAGTGCATCTAGTGCCACCCCTAGTTGGTTTTGGAGTATTGACGACAAACCTAGTTGAGGGACTAATGTGTTTGTGAGAATTGCAGGATAACACAGGTAGAAGTCTCTCATTGATTCGGTTTTCCTACCAGAGATGACCCCTAAAAATGTATGAAGACATTGAAGTCAAAGGTGGTAAGTGAAGACATTCACCTTAAAGACTATGACAAGAGAAGACATCGCATGAAGACTATGGAGCGCAAAGACTTAGATCTTTCGTAGTTCCTATTCTTCTTTGTTGAGTCATAGGAACCACCGTACTGTTAAGTGGGGTCCAAGAAAACCAGTCAGAATGACTGAAGTGATGCTTAACCAAAATCCTATGTCTTCGAGTGAAGACTATGAGAGCGAATCTTGTTCAGAGTTGGACAAGTCAGCTTTGCTTGTAGCCCAAGTAAAGTTGCCGTGTGTGTTTGAAATATGACCGTTGGAACATGTGTCAGTTCCTTAGTGACCCAGGGTCATTTCGGACAAATTAGGTCGGGTTGCCTAGTGGCTATAAATAGCCCACCCCCTACAACCATAAACGGTTGGCTGCTCAGAGTTAAAGTACGGCTTTTGTCGTTTGAGAGCAACCCACCTCGAAGCCTTTGAGAGAGAATTCCTTGAGAGGATAAAGCCCTAACCACCCAGAGCCAAAGAGTGTTAGGCATCACTTAAGTCTTCTTGTCTGTGTGATCTGAAGACTTATTACACTTGAGGACTGTGAATCCTCCAGCCGGTTAGGCGTCGCGTTTTGAGCATCCAAGAGTCATTGTGGATCGCCGGTGAACGAAGTCTGTGAAGGTTTGGAAGTCTACCTTGAAGACTTACTAGAGTGATTGGGCGAGGACTGGGTGTCCTTAGCTCAAGGGGAATAAGGTGAAGATGAGGTCTTCTGAGTTGAATCTCAGCCTCCCTAACCAGACGTACAGTTGTCACAGCAACTGGAACTGGTCCAACAAATCATTGTCTTCAACGAGTCACTGGTTTCATCCTTCCCTTCCCTTTACTTATTGTTGGTTCTTGTGAAGTCATTGTACGATAGCATCACCATTCGACTTCACTAAGTGATTACATGTACTGATTAGCTTCTCAACATCTTCCTACCTGATCCTTACTGCCTAGCTGCTAGTTGTCATTGTGCTTTCACTTCATTGAATACATGACCATGGTTTGCCTAGTGTAGTCTACCTTCCGCTGCATGATAATAGGTTTATTTCTATCGTTTGTCTTCGAAACTTACATGTTTTGAAGACTTTCATAAAAATCGCCTATTCACCCCCCCCCCCTTTAGTCGATCACTAGCACTTTCAAATTTGAGCTGAATCGCCAGTTTATGGAGAATATTATGGCTCAGTTTCCTCTCCCCAATATGAACCAGCAGCCAACCCAAGTGACTCTCCAGGATTTCATGCGTCTCAACCCAACTGTGTACCGCGGCTCAACTCAGCCCCTGGATGCTGATGACTGGCTCCGTGACATCACCTATGAGATGGAGTCTGCTGATGTAGCCCCTGCCAGCTATGTCACCTTTGCTTCCTTCTTCTTGAAGGGTCCCACTGCTCAATGGTGGGACAGTCACAGGTGTACTCTGCCGGTTGGAACAATCATCACCTGGCCAGACTTCCAAGCTGCTTTCCGTGCTCGCTTCATTCCTCAGGGAGTCATGGACCGTAAGAAGCGTGAGTTCCGCAACCTCATCCAAGGCAACAAAACTGTGGAAGGTTATCAGCGGGAGTTTCTGGATTTGTCCCGCTATACTGAAGAAGACATTGCAACTGATGCACACAGACAGGAGAAGTTCTGTGATGGCCTTCAAGCTGACATCAAGCTCGCACTTCTAGTGCATGACTTTGCTAATTTCGCCACCTTGGTGAACAAGGCCATCAATGTTGAAACTGGTCTGCAGGAACACCAGAGCTCTCACAGGAACAACCGTGACACAGGCTCATCTTCGGGCCCATCCACGCAGAAGCGTAGGATATGGATTCCCAACAGCATGTACCAGCCAACTGCACCTGCTCCAAGGCAGTCCTATGCTGCACCGCGTCTGCCTCCCCCACCAACCAGGCAGCCAAGGCTTCCAGCTCCACCACCCAAGCTCCTGTTCCCACTCCCAATAATGGTCTCTGCTACAAGTGTGGTCAACCAGGTCACCGTGCCAGAGATTGCAATCAGAATCAGAATCAACTGGCCCTCCCTGCAGCTGGCCGTGGAAGCAACCAGCCTCGCAACAACAATGCCAGGTCTTATGGTCGTATTCATGCCAACCACGTTGATCTCAACGAAGCTCAAGACCAGCTTGCTACCGTGATGGGTACACTCCTCGTAAATTCAGTACCTGCATCTGTTTTATTCGATTCAGGAGCATCGCATTTATTCATGTCAGAAGATTTTGCATACAAGCATGACGTTAAATGTGAGGAGATGAACACTTCGTTATTGGTAAAAAAACCCGTGGGGCAATGTGAAACCTCACTGGTTGGCATCGACGTCCCTGTGGAAATCGAAGGGCTGGAATTCTATGCCTCTCCCATTATCCTGAAGTCGTCTAACATCGACCTCATTCTGGGGATGGATTGGTTGAAAGCGCATACTGCTTCTATAGTTTGCGCCACTAAGACCGTCCATCTGCTACATCCTTCCGATGAAATAGTTACTTACCAGGCTCATCTAGTTCAGAATGCCGAGGCACGACTTTATGCCTTGAATGCGTTGAATGCTGCACCACTCGAGGGCATTGAAAACATCCCCGTCGTTCGTGAATTCCAAGACGTCTTTCTGGAAGAACTTCCAGGGATTCCCCCTGCAAGAGCTGTTGAATTCATCATGGACTTGAAACCAGGCACCACTCCTATAGCCAAATGACCCTACAAGATGCCGCCACATGAACTCATTGAGCTTAAGGAGGAAATCGACAAATCTCTTGTCAAAGGTTTCATTCGCCCTAGTTTCTCTCCTTGGGGAGCACCTTCTCTCTTTGTTAAGAAGAAGGATGGGACGAACCGATTAGTCCAAGACTACCGTCCTATAAACCAAGCTGCCATTCAGAATAAATATCCTCTTCCTCGGATCAATGATCTTTATGACCAACTGGCTGGCTCATCGGTGTTCTCCAAACTCGACTTGAGGTTGGTTTACCACCAGATCCGTGTTCGTGAAGAGGATATCCCAAAAACTGCCTTCGTGACTCGGTATGGATCATACAAGTACACCGTCATGTCATTCGGCTTAACGAATGCTCCTGCCACTTTCTCTCGTCTGATGAACTATATATTCATGGATTACCTCGATAAGTTCGTCGTGGTTTATTTGGATGATATCCTTGTATTTTCCAAGAACAAGGAAGAACATGTTGGACATCTTCGTCTTGTGCTGGAAAAGCTTCGAGAGCATCAACTCTACGCTAAGTATTCCAAGTGTGAATTATGGCTCCCTGAAGTAACCTATCTTGGGCACGTCATCTACAAGGATGGTATTGCCGTCAACCCTGAACGAGTTCAAGCTATTCACGATTGGACTCCTCCGAAGAATGTCAAGCAAGTCCAAAGTTTTCTCGGTCTCGCCAGCTATTGCCGTCGATTTGTCGAGAACTTCTCCAAGATTGCTAGGCCTCTGACTGATCTGTTGCATAAGGGTGTCAAGTTCGAATGGACAGACAAGTGTCAGGAAAGTTTCCAGGCGCTCAAAGACAAGTTGACTTCTGCCCCAGTGCTTGCTCCACCTGATACTAAGAAGGACTTCGTCATTTACTGTGATGCTTCCCGTCAAGGGTTAGGCTGTGTCCTAATGCAAGAGCGTAGAGTGGTTGCTTGTTGCTGTCATTCATGCTTTGAAGCAGTGGCGACATTACCTTCTCGGTAATCGTTGCGAGATCTTCACCGACCATCAAAGTCTGAAGTATCTGTTTACTCAGCCAGACCTGAACCTCCGTCAGTAGAGATGGATGGAGACTGTTGCAGATTTTGACGTGGGTATATCCTGTACCCCAGGCAAGGCTAATGTAATGGCTGACGCCTTGAGCCGCAAGTCTTACTGCAACCACCTCCAGGTTCACAAAGTTCAGCCCTCGCTTGTTGAAGAATTCAAAAGGCCGAACCTTCATATTGTTCCCCCTGGTGCACTCGCTCCCCCTCCCCCAGAGTTCCAAAAGATGAATCTTCGTGTTGTTACTATGGGTTCTCTAAATACCTTGGCTGTCGTACCAGATCTCGTAGATGGTATAAAGACTATTCAAGGTTATGACTCTAAAGTCCATAAGATTAAACGCCATCTAGCAGAAGGAAAGCCCTCATTCCTCACTATCGCCGAAGATGGTGCCTTGTACTTCAAAGGCCGCCTAGTGGTGCCATGTTCAAGGAAAAACCTGGATAAGACTAAAAAGGTTATGAAAGAAGCTCATGATACGCCTCTGTCCATCCATCCTGATAGTACAAAGATGTACCAGGATATTCGTCAAAGATTCTGGTGGTCTAATATGAAGCAGGACATTGCTTGTGATGTTGCTGAGTGTGACGTTTGCCGCCGTATCAAAGCAGAGCATCAAAGGCCTGCTGGAACTCTGCAACCTATCTCTATTCCTGAATGGAAATGGGACCATGTTGAAATGGATTTCGTCACTGGGTTTCCCAAATCGCAGAAAGGTAATGATGCTATTCTTGTTGTCATTGACCGGCTTTCTAAAGTTGCACATTTTCTGGCGGTCAAAGAAACAATCACGGCTAGTCAGCTTGCAACTCTTTACATGTCCAGAATTGTTTCACTTCACGGTATTCCACTGGTTATCAGTTCAGACCGTGGCAGCTTTTTCACTTAAAGATTCTAGGCAAGTTTCCAAGAAGCTATGGGAACTCATCCGTCATTCAGTACTGCGTTTCATCCTCAGTCGCAAGGACAAGTCGAACGTGTCAACTAAGTTCTCGAAGACATGCTTTGAGCTTGTGTAATTTCCTTCGGCAAGAAATGGGAGGAGTCTCTTCCGTATGCCGAGTTCTCTTATAATAATAGCTATCAAGCTAGTCTGAAGATGTCCCCCTTCGAAGTATTATATGGACGAAAGTGCCGAACCCCTCTGAACTGGTCAGAAACTGGGGAATGTCCACTCTTCGGTCCGGATATTATCCAACAGGCCCAAGAACAAGTCCACATTATTCGTGAGAATCTCAAGACTGCACGGTCACGTCAGAAAAGTCGGTATGACCATCATCACAAGGACATGGTCTATCAACCTGGCGAGAAGGCTTATCTTCGAATTACACCAATGAAGGGTGCTCACCGCTTCGGGATCAAGGGCAAGCTAGCTCCTCGCTATATCGGTGCCTTCACTATTCTCGAAAGGCGTGGAAAAGTGGCATATCAACTGGAGCTTCCGTCCAACCTTTCTCAGGTTCATGATGTGTTCCACGTGTCACAGCTCCGCTGTTGCTTCAAGACCCAATCTGAGCAGTGGATCATGAAGTGCTCGAGTTGCAACAGGACCTCTCCTATAAGGAGCATCCAGTCCGCATTCTCGACCAAGCTGAACGCCGCACACGTCAGAAAATGATCAAGTTTCTCAAGGTCCAGTGGTCGCATCACTCTAAAGATGAAGCCACTTGGGAACGCGAGGACCGCCTGCGTGAGGATTATCCTGCATTGTTTCCTTCTACCTCCTAAAATCTCGGGATGAGATTTCTTGTAGTGGAGGAGTTTCGTAATGCCCGGGTAATCAAGCTACATTACAACTCTGCTAATGATGACACGTCACTTCGGTTACGGTTGATAAACTCGCGTTGATTTGAAACCGATACAAATTCAAATTTAAAATCAAGTCGAACGATGAAAATTTTCAAACATTGACACAAAAATGTTCGGTGGGTGCCAAAAATTGCACTGGTAATTATGGTGGAGAAAACCCATTTTAGGGGTTGCCTAAATATTTTAAAATGATTTAAAATAGAAAAGAAAATAAATAAAAGAAAAGGAATGAAAACAGAAAAACCAAAACTAAAAAAAAGGAAAACAGAACCCCCCCCTGGGCCGAGTGGCCCAGCTAGTAGGCCAGCCCAACTAGGCCACAACCTAACAGGCCGGCCCACCGCACCGCCATAACCTCCCCCACTACCCACCGGCACTCCCCCCACTCTCCAAAAATATCTCCCCCCTCTCCCCCGACTGGATCGGGGTCGAGGGAGGAGACTGCCGACGCCGCCGCCTCGTCCTCGCCTCGCCGCACGACGACCTCGCCGGCGCCTCCTCCTCGCCGGACTGCCCCTCTTCGCCGCATCGTCTCCGACCTCCACCCCGCGCCCCGCTGCCACTCCCCTACCGGCCCCGTGAGCACGCCCCGAGCCTCTCCTCTCCCCCTTGCTCGCTGCTGCTCCGGCGCGGCTCTGCCCGCGCCACCGTGCAGCCACCACCCTCCTCCATCCCTGGCCGCGGCCACGCGCATGCACGCCCACCTCCCCACACGCCTCTGCTCGCGGCTCCACCGGCGTCCGCCACCGCTGCCCCTGACGACGTTCTCCGGCCGCGCCCCGCAGTCGCCTCGCTCCCGCTCGGGCGACGCCGCGCTCGGGGCTCGCCCCTGTCGGGCGCCCGCACCCATGCCGCATGCCGCGCCTGGGCCGTGCTACGTCTTGAGCTTGCATTGGTTTTCCCCGAAGAGGAAGGGATGATGCAGCAGAGTAGGGTAAGTATTTCCCTCAGTTTTTGAGAACCAAGGTATCAATCCAGTAGGAGCCCACGCTCAAGTCCCTCGTACCTGCACAAAGCTATAGCTACTCGCAACCAACGCGATTAGGGGTTGTCAATCCCTTCACGGTCACTTACGAGAGTGAGATCTGATAGATATAATATTTTTTGGTATTTTTGGTATAAAGATGCAAAGTAAAAAGTAAAGGCAAAGTAAAAAAGCAAAGCAAGATTAAAGTGATGGAGATTGATATGATGAGAATGGACCCGGGGGCCATAGGTTTCACTAGTGGCTTCTCTCAAGAGCATAAGTATTCTACGGTGGGTGAACAAATTACTGTTGAGCAATTGACAGAATTGAGCATAGTTATGAGAATATCTGAGCATGATCATTTATATAGGCATCACGTCCGTGACAAGTAGATCGAAATGATTCTGCATCTACTACTATTACTCCACTCATCGACCGCTATCCAGCATGCATCTAGAGTATTAAGTTAAAAACAAAGTAACGCCTTAAGCAAGATGACATGATGTAGAGAGATAAATTCATGCAATATGAAATAAAACCCATCTTGTTATCCTCGATGGCAACGATACAATGCGTGCCTTGTTGCCCCTTCTATCACTGGGTAAGGACACCGCAAGATCGAACCCAAAGCTAAGCACTTCTCCCATGGCAAGAACTACCAATCTAGTTGGCCAAACCAAACAGATAATTCGAAGAGACTTGCAAAGATAACCAATCATACATAAAAGAATTCAGAGAAGATTCAAATATTATTCATAGATAGACTTGATCATAAACCCACAATTCATCGGTCTCAACAAACACACCGCAAAAAGAAGATTACATCGAATAAATCTCCACAATAGAGGGGGAGAACTTTGTATTGAGATTCAAAGAGAGAGAAGAAGCCATCTAGCTACTAACTATGGACCCAAAGGTCTGAGGTAAACTACTCACACTTCATCGGAGGGGCTAGGATGATGTAGAAGCCCTCCGTGATGACGGCCCTCTTACGACGGAGCTCCGGAACATGCCCCAAGATGGGATCTCATGGATACAGAAAGTTGCGGCGGTGGAATTAGTGTTTTGGCTCCTGTTCTGATCGTTTGGGGGTATGCGTGTATATATAGGAGGAAGAAGTATGTCGAAGGAGCAACGAGGGGCCCACAAGGCAGGGGGCGCGCCCTAGGGGGGGCGCCCCCACCCTCGTGATCGCCTCTTTTGTTCCTTTGAGCAGGGTCCAAGTCTCCTGGATCACGTTCGGTGAGAAAATCACGGTCCCGAAGATTTTATTCCGTTTGGACTCCGTTTGATATTTCGTTTCTTCAAAACACTGAAATAGGCAAAAAACAGCAATTCTGGGCTGGGCCTCCGGTTAATAGGTTAGTCCCAAAAATAATATAAAAGTGGAAAATAAAGCCCAATATAGTCCAAACAGTAGATAATATAGCATGGAGCAATCAAAAATTATAGATACGTTGGAGACGTATCAGGCATCCCCAAGCTTAATTCCTGCTCGCCCTCGAGTAGGTAAATGATGAAAAGAGAATTTTTGATGCGGAGTGCTACTTGGCATAATTCCAATGCAAATCTTCTTAATTGTGGTATGAATATTCAGATTAGAAAGATTAAAGACAAAAGTTTATATTGACATAAAAAAAATAATACTTCAAGCATACTAATAAAGCAATTATGTCTTCTCAAAATAACATGGCCAAAGAAAGTTATCCCTACAAAATCATATAGTCTGGCTATGCTCCATCTTCACCACACAAAGTATTTAAATCATGCACAACCCCGATGACAAGCCAAGCAATTGTTTCATACTCTAACTTTTTCAAAACTTTTTCAATCTTCACGCAATACATGAGCGTGAGCCATGGATATAGCACTATAGGTGGAATAGAATGGTGGTTGTGGAGAAGACAAAAAGGAGAAGATGGTCTCACATCAACTAGGCGTATCAACGGGCTATGGAGATGCCCATCAATAGATATCAATGTGAGTGAGTAGGGATTGCCATGCAACGGATGCACTAGAGCTATAAGTATATGAGAGCTCAAAAAGAAACTAAGTGGGTGTGCATCCAACTTGCTTGCTCACGAAGACCTAGGGCAATTTTTGAGGAAGCCCATCATTGCAATATACAAGCCAAGTTCTATAATGTAAAATTCCCACTAGTATATGAAAGTGATAACATGAGAGACTCTCTACTATGAAGATCATGGTGCTACTTTGAAGCACAAGTGTGGTAAAAGGATAGTAACATTGTCCCTTCTCTCTTTTTCTCTCATCATTTTTTTATTTGGGCCTTTTTTTTATGGCCTCCCTTTTTTTATTTGGGCTTCTTTGGCCTCTCTTTTTTCGTCCGGAGTCTCATCCCGACTTATGGGGGAATCATAGTCTCCATCATTCTTTCCTCACTGGGACAATGATCTAATAATGATGATCATCACACTTTTATTTTTCTTATAACTCAACAATTACAACTCGATACTTAGAACAAAATATGACTCTATGTGAATGCATCCAGTGGTGTATCGGGATATGCAATATGACAATGATGAATGTGTCATGAACGGAACGGTGGAAAGTTGCATGGCAATATATCTCGGAATGGCTATGGAAATGCCATAATAGGTAGGTATGGTGGCTGTTTTGAGGAAGGTATATGGTAGGTGTATGATACCGGCGAAAGGTGCGCATTATTAGAGAGGCTAGCAAAGGTGGAAGGGTGAGAGTGCGTATAATCCATGGACTCAACATTAGTCATAAAGAACTCATATACTTATTGCAAAAATATAGAAGTTATCAAAGCAAAGTATTACGCACATGCTCCTAGGGGGATAGATTGGTAGGAAAAGACCATCGCTCATCCCCGACCGCCACTCATAAGGAAGACAATCAATAAACAAATCATGCTCTGACTTCATCACATAACAGTTCACCATATGTGCATGATACGGGAATCACAAACTTTAACACAAGTATTCTTTAAATTCACAACTACTCAACTAGCATGACTTTAATATTATCACCTCCATATCTCAAAACAATTATCATGCTTCAATCTTTTCTTAGTATTCAACACACTCAAAAGAAAGTTTCACAAATCTTGAATACCAAGCATATTATTATTAAGCAAATTACCGTGCTATTAAAAGACTCTCAAAATAATTTAAGTGAAGCATGAGAGATCAATAGTTTCTTTAAAACGAATCCACCACCGTGCTCTAAAAGATCTAAGTGAAGCACATAGAGCAAAATTATAACGCTCGAAAGATATAAGTGAAGCACATAGAGCAAAATTATCTTAGCTCAAAAGATATAAGTGAAGCACATAGAGTATTCTATCAAATTTTAATTCATGTATGGCTCTCTCAAAAGGTGTGTACAGCAAGGCTGATTGTGGCACTAAGACACAAAGACACAAATAATACAAGACGCTCCAAGCAAAACACATATCATGTTGGTGAATAAAAATATAGCTCCAAGTAAATTACCGATGGAAGTGGACGAAAGAGGGGATGCCTTCCAGGGCATCCCCAAGCTTTGACTTCTTGGTGTCCTTGGATTATCTTGGGGGTTCCATGGGCATCCCCAAGCTTAGGCTCTTTCCACTCCTTGTTCCATGATCCATCAAAAGAATTCACCCAAAACTTGAAAACTTCACAACACAAAACTCAAAATAGAAAACTCGTGAGCTCCGTTAGCGAAAGAAAACAAAAGACCACTTCAAGGTACTGTAATGAACTCATTCTTTATTTATATTGGTGTTAAACCTACTGTATTCCAACTTCTATATGGATTATAAACTATTTTACTAGCCATATATTCATCAAAATAAGCAAACAACACACGAAAAACAGAATCTATCAAAAACAGAACAGTCTGTAGTAATCTGTAGCTAGTACAATATCTGGAACCCCAAAAATTCTAAAATAAATTTCTGGACGTGACGAATTTATCTATTAATCATCTGAAAAAAGAATTAACTAAATATCACTCTTCAAATAAAAATGACAGCAGTTTTCGTGAGCGCTAAAGTTTCTGTTTTTTACAGCAAGTTCAACAAGACTTTTCCCAAGTCTTCCCAACGGTTCTACTTGGCACAAACACTAATTAAACACAAAAAACACAACCAAAACAGAGGCTAAATAATTTATTTATTAAATAACAGCAAGCATAAATATTGGGTTGGCTCCCAACAAGCGCTTTTCTTTAAAGCCTTATAGCTAGGCATAATATTTCAATGATGCTCACATGAAAGACAAGAATTGAAGCACAAAGAGAGCATCATAAAACACGTGACAAACACATCTAAGTCTAACATACTTCCTATGCATAGGCATCTTATAGGCAAACAAATTAGCAAGGCAAGCAAAAACTAGCATATGCAAGGAAACGGAAAGAAACAATAGCAATCTCAACATAACGAGAGGTAATTTAGTAACATGAAAATTTCTACCACCATATTTTCCTCTCTCATAATAATTAAATGTAGGATCATAATCAAATTCAACAAAATAGCTATCACATAAAATATTTTCAACACGATCCTCATGCATGCAAAGTTGACACTCTTCCAAAATAGTGGGATCAACATTGACTAAAATCATGACCTTTCCAAACCCACTTTTATTAAAAACTTCATAAGATTGAACATTCTACAAATATGTGGGATCTAAAGTTGACATTCTTCCAAACCCACTTTCAATATTATTGCAAACATTATAATCAATCTCATATTCATCATGGGGTTTAAATAAATTTTCAAGATCGAAAGAAGAATCACCCCAATCATGATCATTGCAACAAGTAGAGGACATAGCAAAACTAGCATCCCCAAGCTTAGGGTTTTGCATATTATTAGCACAATTGACATTAATAGAATTTATAATAGAATCATTGCAATCATGCTTTCTATTCAAAGATCTATCGTGAATCGCTTCATGAGGTAATTCATCACACTTTTCAGATCACGAATTTCAAGCAAAACTTCATAAAGATAATCTAGTGCACAAAACTCACTAGCAATTGGTTTATCATAATTGGACCTCTTAACAAGATTAGCAAGTGGATGAGGATCCATATATCTTAGGTTCTCTATTTAGTAATAAATAAACAACTATTCTAACCATACGAGCAAACAAAAAGCAAATGGAGAAAGAGAAGGAGAAGGAGATTGGGAAAGAGAGGGTGAATAAAACGGCAAGGGTGAAGTGGGGGAGAGGAAAACGAGAGGCAAATGGCAAATAATGTAATGCGAGAGATGGGGATTGTGATGGGTACTTGGTATGTTGACTTTTTGTGTAGACTCCCCGGCAACGGCGCCAGAAATCCCTCTTGCTACGTCTTGAGCTTGCGTTGGTTTTCCCCGAAGAGGAAGGGATGATGCAGCAGAGTAGCGTAAGTATTTCCCTCAGTTTTTGTGAACCAAGGTATCAATCCAGTAGGAGCCCACGCTCAAGTCCCTCATACCTGCACAAAGCGATAGCTACTCGCAACCAACGCGATTAGGGGTTGTCAATCCCTTCACGGTCACTTACGAGAGTGAGATCTGATAGATATAATATTTTTTGGTATTTTTGGTATAAAGATGCAAAGTAAAAAGTAAAGGCAAAGTAAAAAAGCAAAGCAAGATTAAAGTGATGGAGATTGATATGATGAGAATGGACCCGGGGGCCATAGGTCTCACTAGTGGCTTCTCTCAAGAGCATAAGTATTCTACGGTGGGTGAACAAATTACTGTTGAGCAATTGACAAAATTGAGCATAGTTATGAGAATATCTAGGCATGATCATGTATATAGGCATCACGTTCGTGACAAGTAGATCGAAACGATTCTTCATCTACTACTATTACTCCACTCATCGACCACTATCCAGCATGCATCTAGAGTATTAAGTTAAAAACAGAGTAACGCCTTAAGCAAGATGACATGATGTAGAGAGATAAATTCATGCAATATGAAATAAACCCCATCTTGTTATCCTCGATGGCAACGATATAATACGTGCCTTGCTGCCCCTTCTGTCACTGGGTAAGGACACCGCAAGATCGAACCCAAAGCTAAGAACTTCTCCCATGGCAAGAACTAGCAATCTAGTTGGCCAAACCAAACGGATAATTCGAAGAGACTTGCAAAGATAACCAATCATACATAAAAGAATTCAGAGAAGATTCAAATATTATTCATAGATAGACTTGATCATAAACCCACAATTCATCGATCTCAACAAACACACCGCAAAAAGAAGATTACATCGAATAGATCTCCACAAGAGAGGGGGAGAACTTTGTATTGAGATTCAAAGAGAGAGAAGAAGCCATCTAGCTACTAACTATTGACCCGAAGGTCTGAGGTAAACTACTCACACTTCATCGGAGGGGCTAGGATGATGTAAAAGCCCTCTGTGATGACGGCCCTCTTCCGGCGGAGCTCCGGAACAGGCCCCAAGATGGGATCTCGTGGATACAGAAAGTTGCGGCGGTGGAATTAGGTTTTTGACTCCTGTTCTGATCGTTTGGGGGTACGTGTGTATATATAGGAGGAAGAAGTACGCCGGAGGAGCAACGAGGGGCCCACGAGGCAGGGGGCGCGCCCCCCACCCTCGTGACCGCCTCTTTTGTTCCTTGGAGCAGGGTCCAAGTCTCCTGGATCACGTTCGGTGAGAAAGTCACGTTCCCGAAGATTTTATTCCATTTGGACTCCGTTTGATATTCCGTTTCTTCGAAACACTAAAATAGGTAAAAAAAACAGCAATTCTGGGCTGGGCCTCCGGTTAATAGGTTAGTCCCAAAAATAATATATAAGTGGAAAATAAAGCCTAATATAGTCCAAAACAGTAGATAATATAGCATGGAGCAATCAAAAAGTATAGATACGTTGGAGACGTATCAGCCCCCCCCCCCCGCTCCTCTGTCGCTGCTACCTCCTCCGTCGCGGCCCTGTCCGCCGCTCGCCTCGCCTGGCCACCGCGCGCACACGCACGCGCACCACCCCCGCGCCCCTCCTCTTCTCGCCGCGCTCACCGCCCCACCGGGCTCCGGCATGCGCGCCCGCCGCTGAGCCCGCTCTGCCCACGCCGTTCGCTCGTCGCGCCTGTGCACCCACGCCTCCACGCGCCCGCCTGCGCTCGCTACCGTCCACTTGCGCCTGCAAGCTGTAGTCGTCGCCGCTCCGGTGGCTCGCCGGAGCCCCGCCTTCCCTTGCCCTGGCCACCGGCGCCGGCATGCGCCGTGCGCGCCTAGCACCCCTTGGGCTCGCCCGTTCGGGCGCCCCGCCCCGTTGCTCGCCCGTAACCGCTAAGGCCAGGGGGCCACAGACAACTGGGCCCGCCCCTGTACCTATGACAAACGGGGCCCAGCCCCTGAGAACGATTAAATAAAAAAAAGAAAAAAAGAATTAAAATAAATAGTTAATTAATAATAAAAGTAATTAATTAATTAACTAAATAATTATGTTTAAATTAACTAATTATGATTAGTTAACCTAATGACTAATTAACCTAATTAACTACTATTAATTAACAAAACAGTCAATGACATGTGGGACCCACACGTCAGGTTGACCAGGTCAACTGCTGACGTCAAGATGTCGTTAGCAAATACTATTCTGGATAATGTTGATTTAAATAATTAAATAAATCCTAAAAATGATTTAAATCTTTTAAAATTAATATAAAATAAGCCGTAGCTCGGATCGAAAAACTTTGTACATGAAAGTTGCTCAGAACGACGAGACGAATCCGGATACGCAGCCCGTTCGTCCGCCACGCATCCCTAGCATAATGAACACGCAACTTTCCCCCTCCGGTTCGTCTGTCCAAAAATGCGAAACCCCGGGGATATTTTCCCGGATGTTTCCCCCCTTCACCGGTACCACCTCATACCGCATTAGGGCACCCCTAGCACCCTACTTGTCATGTCATGCATCGTTATGCATCTGTTTGCTTAATATTTATTGTTTCTTCCCCCTCTTCTCTTGCTAGACACGGAGACCGACGCCGCTGCTACCCAGTACGACTACGGTGTTGACGACCCCTCTCTCTTGCCAGAGCAACCAAGCAAGCCCCCCCCCTTGATCACCAGATATTGCCTACTCTTCTCTATACTGCTTGCATTAGAGTAGTGTAGCATGTTACTGCTTTCCGTTAATCCTACTCGGATGCATAGCCTGTCATTGTTGCTACAACTGTTGATACCTTACCTGCAATCCTAAATGCTTAGTATAGGATGCTAGTTTACCATCAGTGGCCCTACATTCTTGTCCGTCTGCCATGCTATATTATCGGGTCATGATCACTCAGGAGGTGATCACGGGTATATACTTATATACATAATATATGATACTTGTGGTGACTAAAGACGGGTCGGCTCGAAGAGTACCCGCGAGTGATTCACGGATTGGGTCAGAAAGGATGTTTGTCCAGATGGCCCTCTGAGTGGATCTTTGTGGCGGAGCGACAGGGTAGGTTGAAACCACCTAGGAGAGAGGTGGGCCTGGCCCTGGTCGGCGTCCGTGGTTATTTCGAAATAACATGCTTAACGAGATCTTGGTATTTGATCTGAGTCTGGCTACTGGCCTATACACACTAACCAACTACGCGGGAACAGTTATGGGCACTCGACGTCGTGGTATCAACCGAAGCCTTCGTGATGTCAGCGACTAAGTGGCGCGCGCCGCATTGGACCGTAAGCTCGCGCTTGTATTAAGGGGGCTAGGTCTGCTTCCGGCCGCGTACGCAACGTGCAGGTGTGCAATGGGCGATGGGCCCAGACCTCTGCGCCATAGGATTTAGACCGGCGTGCTGACCTCTCTGTTGTGCCTAGGTACGGCTGCGACGTGTTAATCTTCCGAGGCCAGGCATGACCCAGAAAAGTGTGTCCGGACAAAGGGGATCGAGCGTGTTGGGAAATGTGGTGCACCCCTGCAGGGAAGTTAATCTATTCGAATAGTCGTGATCTTCGGTAACAGGATGACTTGGAGTTGTACCTTGACCTTATGACAACTAGAACCGGATACTTAATATAACACGCTCTTCCAAGTGCCAGATACAACCGGTGATCGCTCTATCACAGGGCGACGAGGGGAGGATCATCGGTTAGGATTATGCTATGTGTTGCTACTTGGTGAACTTACCATCCACTATCTTCCTCTGCTGCAAGATGGAGGTTACCAGAAGCGTAGTCTTCGATAGTACTAGCTATCCCTCTATTATTCCGGCATACTGCAGTTCAGTCCACATATGTTACCCCTTTTTCCATTTGATACCAATGCATACATATGTAGTGTAGTTCCTTGCTTGTGAGTACTTTGGATGAGTACTCGCGGTTGCTTTGCTCCCCCTTTTCCCCCTTTTCTATACTCGATTGTTGCGACCAAACGATGGAGTCCAGGAGCCAGACGCCACTGTCGATGACGACTACTACTACTCGGGAGGTGCCTACTACTACGTGCAGCCCGCTGACGACGACCAGGAGTAGTTTAGGAGGATCCCAGGCAGGAGGCCTGCGCCTCTTTTGATCTGTATCCCAGTTTGTGCTAGCCTTCTTAAGGCAAACTTGTTTAACTTATGTCTGTACTCAGATATTGTTGCTTCCGCTGACTCGTCTATGATCGAGCTCTTGTATTCGAGCCCTCGAGGCCCCTGGCTTGTAATATGATGCTTGTATGACTTATTTTATTTGTAGAGTTGTGTTGTGATATCTTCCCGTGAGTCCCTGATCTTGATCGTACACGTTTGCGTGTATGATTAGTGTACGATCAAATCGGGGGCGTCACAAAGATGTAATCAACACTACTAGTCACCCCCTAGCAACAATCTATAGTTCCGGTAACAAGATTGCATACAAAAGATGAACTAGGGTTTGAGATGAGATGGTGCTGGTGAAGATGTTGATGGAGATTGCCCTCCCCAAGATGGGAGAGTTGTTGGTGATGATGATGACGATGATTTCCCCCTCCAGGAGGGAAGTTCCCCTGACAAATCACTCTGCCGGAGGGCAAAAGTGCTCATGCCCAAGTTCCGCCTCGAGGCGGCGGCGCTTCATCCCGAAAGTCCTCTCCTAATTTTTTCTAGGTCAAAACCACTGATATACCAGAAGATGGGCACCAGAGGTGGGCCGAGGAGGCCAAAACCCACCAGGGCGCGCTTGGGGTGCCTGGCGCACCCAGGTGGGTTGTGCCTACCTGGTGGCCCCCTCTGGTGTTTATTGGCTCCAATATTCCTCAAATAATTCATAAAAATTCTCCGTAAAGTTTCAGTTCATTTGGAATTGTGCAGAATAGGTGGCCCGACGTAGCTTTTCCAGGTCTAGATTTCCAGCTGCCATAGTTCTCCCTCTTGGTGTGTTCCTTGTAAATTATGAGAGAAAAGGCACTAGAATTACACCAAAAAGCATTATTGTGGATAAAAACATTATAAATAACAGTAAGAAAACATGATGCAAAATGGACGTATCAACTCCCCCAAGCTTAGACCTCGCTTGTCCTCAAGGGAAAACCGAAATCAAAAAACATGTCCACGTGCTTTGAGAGAGAGGTGACGATAAAAATAAAATATGGACATAGAAGCATCATGTTGAATATTATAACAGCAAAAAAATTAAACATAGGACTTTCATCATAGAACTTTTATCATATACTTCTCATGAATAAGTAATAGTTCATCACACAATCGAAGTATAAAGCAAAAACTCTATTAGAAACCAACAAACTATGTTCTCAGTCAACTTTGCAACTACAATTCATCATCTTTTCAGGAAGGGTCACGTGTCGGAGCCTTTAGGCAAGTTCGCATACTCAACCAACATATAGTCTTCTATGATTGCTAACACTCACCTCGTACCCATGAGCAAAACGTTTCAATCGGACACATAGAAAGATAGGGGCTTATGATTTTGCCTCCCAACATACTCACCTCAAGGGTGATGTCAACAATAATAACTCATGCTATCTATATTCAACTGGACATATGTGCCTAGATATTTCCTCACCACATGATGATTGCCAAAAGAGAAAAATAAAAGGAATAGAGAGAAAAACTTTGACTCTTTGCATAAAAGTAAAAGATAGTCCCTTCGCAGAGGGAAGCAGAGGTTGCCATGTGCTTATTTGTTTGTATGCTCAATCCCTTAGTGCAAGAAAATGTCACGTTGTATTTCCCCTTAAGATGACAACCTTTATTATATAGTCTGTCGCTTTTATTCTTTGTCATCCAAGTTCGTACAACACTCAGTTTTCGCTTACACTAAATGATCTCACACTTTTAGAACAATTTTTATTTCCTTTTTGCACCGATGACAACTTACTTGAGGGATCTTGCTCAATCCCTAGGTAGGTATGGTGGACTCTTGAAAAATATTTGGGTTTAAGGGTTTTTGGATGCACAAGTAGTATCACTACTTAGTACAGAATTTTTGGCTAGCAAAGATAGGGGACAAGCATCACATGTTAAAGAATCTATGACAATATGACTTCTGTGTGAATATAAACAAACATAAACCATTAAGTTGTCTTCCTTGTCCAACGTCAACAATTTTGGCATATAATATTTTGATGAGGGCTCACAATCACAAAAGATTTCTAGGATAATATATCTATATGTGAATTTTCTCTTCCCTTATTAATTCTTTCATGAGTTGCATCATTGACTAATGCTATGTTTGTCAATTTCTAATATATTTTTCTACTTATACTTTTCCTTATGTAGTGCCATCACCTACCATAGGATTAGTATATAATCTTTTCTTTATTTATTTCCTTTCTTTTATTTGTTTCATGAAAGTAAAGAAAGCAAAAACTCATACTAAACTTTATTATATAACTTGCACACAATTACGAGGATAGATCACTAAGCAAACTCTCAAAATAAGAAAGCATCGAACTAAAATTTATTTCATCTGAAAGCAAAAGATTGAACTAAGATAAATAAAAGCAAAAGATAGTGGGATGATACAATATCGGGGCACCTCCCCCAAGCTTGGCGGAAGCCAAGGGGAGTGCCCATATACCCGATACTCAATTCTCCTTTTGGTGGTGAAGGAGATGATGGTGGTGATGAAGGAGAGATCTTGTCCTTAGAGGAGCTTGAAGAGGCCATGGTAGATGGAATCGGACAGAAAACAACAAGGAAAAAGAGAACAGAGGGATTTCTTCGCAATACGGTGATCAACCGGTTCGGGAAGTATATATAGATTTTTTTGTCTTGCAGGACAAGTATATGGTAGAAAAATGGAGTACGGGAGGTGTCCCAGGTGGGCACAACCCACCTGGGCGCGCCAAGCCTGGCGTGCCCTGGTGTCTTGTGCCCACCAGGGTACGTTTCCTGAAAGTTTATTTATTTCCAAAATTTTAAAATATTCCAAAACTGATAAAAAATATTTTTGAAGATTGTTGGAGTCCGTTTACTTACCGTATCACGTACCTCCTTATTTTCATGATTCTGGAGTGTTCCGGAAGGATTCTTTTATGTGTTATTCTGGTGTCAAAGTTTGAATAATATTACTTTCAACATTAATAGGCGTACCTGAGATATAATTATTTTCTTCGTTGCCCATTGACAACCTTCGGGTTAGTGCCTTCAAATTATTTATTTTGATGGCTCCAGACTGGTAAACCTCCTCGATGACATAGGGGCCTTCCCATTTCGAGAGAAGCTTCCTTGCAAAAAAAAATCTAAAACGAGAGTTTTACAAAAGAACATATTCTCCAACTTTAAACTCGCGCTTTTGGATTCTTTTGTCATGCCATCTTTTAACTTTTTCTTTGAACAACTTTGCATTTTCATAAGCTTGGGTTCTCCATTCATCTAATGAGCTTATATCAAATAACCACTTTTCACCAGCAAGTTTGAAATCATAATTGAGTTCTTTAACTGCCCAATAAGCTTTATGTTCTAACTCAAGAGGTAAATGTCAAGCTTTTCCATAAACCATGTTATAAGGAGACATACCCATAGCATTTTTATAAGCTGTTCTATAGGCCCAAAGTGCATCATCTAATTTCTTAGATCAATTCTTCCTGGACCTATTGACAGTCTTTTGCAAAATTAATTTTATTTCTCTAGTTGCTAAGTTCAACTTAACCACTAGACTAAGGATGATAGGGTGATGCAATTCTATGGTTAACATCATACCTGGCAAGCATTTTATGGAAAGCACCATGAATAAAGTGTGAACCACCATCAGTCATTAAATATCTAGGGACTCCAAACCTTGGGAAAATAATTTCCTTAAGCATTTTAACAGAGGTGTTGTGATCAACACTACTAGTTGGAATAGCTTCTACCCATTTAGTAACATAATCAACAGCAACCAAGATATGTGTATACCCATTAGAGAAAGGAAAAGGTCCCATGTAATCAAATCCCCAAACATCAAATGGCTCAACAGTAAGTGAATAATTCATAGGCATTTCTTGACGCTTACCGATATTACCTATTCTTTGACATTCATCACAAGAAGAGACAAACTTACGGGCATCCTTGAAGAGAGTAGGCCAATAAAATCCAGATTGCAATACCTTGTGAGCAGTTCTATCTCTAGCATGATGCCCTCCATAAGCCTCGGAGTGACATTTCCATAGGGTTTGTCCCTGTTCATGCTCAGGTACACAACGTCTAATAATACCATCTACTCCTTCTTTATAAATTTGTGGATCATCCCAAAAGTAATGTCTTAAATCATAGAAGATTTTTTTCTTTTGCTGGTATGTAAATCTAGGTGGTAAATATTTAGTAACAATGTAATTAGCATAGTCAGCATACCAAGGAGTACCATTAGCAACATTTATTGCAGCTAACTGCTCATCAGGAAAATTATCATCAATAGGAAGTGGGTCATCAAGCACATTTTCAAGCCTAGACAAGTTATCAGCTACGGGGTTCTCAGCTCCTTTTCTATCGATGATATGTAAATCAAATTCTTGTAACAAGAGAACCCAATGAATAAGTCTAGGTTTAGCATCTTTCTTTTTCATAAGATATTTAATAGCAACATGGTCTGTGTGAATAGTTACTTTGGAATCAACAATATAAGGTCTAAATTTATCACAAGCAAACACCACCGCTAAGAATTCTTTTTCAGTAGTAGCATAGTTTCTTTGAGCACTGTCTAGAGTTTTACTAGCATAATGGATAACATTCAATTTCTTATCAACTCTTTGTCATAGAACAGCACCAACAACATAATCACTAGCATCACACATAATTTCAAAAGGCAAGTTCCAATCAGGTGGTTGAACAATAGGTGTAGATATTAAGGCTTTCTTGAGTGTTTCAAAGGCTTCTAAACAATCATCATCAAAAACAAAAGGAACATCCTTTTGCACTAGTGAGAGGCCTAGAAATTTTAGAGAAGTCTTTAATAAACCTCCTATAGAAACCAGCATGACCTAGGAAACTACGAATACCTTTGATGTCCTTAGGACATGGCATTTTCTCAATTGTGTCAACCTTAGCTTGGTCCACTTCAATACCTCTTTCAGAAATTTTATGACCCAAGAAAATGCCTTCATTAACCATAAAGTGGCACTTCTCACAATTCAAGATAAGATTTGTTTGTTCACATATCTGCAAAACTCGCTCAAGGTTGCTTAAACAATCATCAAAAGACTTCCCATAAACAGAAAAGTCATCCATGAAAACCTTAACAATCTCTTCACAAAAGTCAGATAATATAGCCATCATGCATCTTTGAAAGGTAGAAGGTGCATTACATAAACCAAAAGGCATATATCTATAAGCATAGGTTCCAAATGGACAAGTAAAGGTGGTCTTTTCTTGATCAGGTTGAGAAACAGGTATTTGTGAAAAGCCAGAATATCCATCAAGGAAGCAAAGTGTGTGTGCTTAGATAATCTTTCAAGCATTTGATCAATAAAAGGCAAAGGGTAATGATCTTTTCTAGTTGCTTTATTTAATTTTCTAAAATCAATTACCATTCTATAGCCTGTAACAATTCTTTGTGGAATGAGTTAATTCTTATCATTAGGAACAAAAGTAATACCTCCTTTCTTAGGAACACAATGAACATGACTTACCCATCTACTATCAGCTATAGGATAAATTATACCTGCTTCCAGAAGTTTTAATATTTCCATTCTTACCACCTCTTTCATCTTTGGATTCAACGGTGATCAACAAATGGTTTAGCATCAGGTTCCATATTAATTTTGTGCTGACATAGAGTGGGACTAATGCCCTTTAAATCATGAAGAGTATATCCAATAGCATCTCGGTGCTTCCTTAGAACTTTCAATAATCTTTCCTCTTCATGTTCTGAAAGGTTAGCACTAATAATAACATGACATATCTTCTTTCATCAAGATAAGCATATTTCAAAGTGTCTGGCAATTGTTTTAATTCAAACACATGATCACCTTTAGGTGGAGGAGGACCTCCCAGAGTTTTAATAGGCAAATTGTGTTTAAACAAAGGACATTGTTCAAAGAAAATCTTATCTATTTCATTTCTTTCATGCATATGTAAATCATTCTCATGGTCTAGCAAGTATTGTTCTAAAGGATCAATAGGCGGCACAACAATAGAAGCAAGACCAATTAATTCATCCTTACTAGGAAATTCTTTTTCATGATGATTTCTACTAAACTTGGAAAAATTAAACTCATGAGACTCATCACCAAAGCTAACACCCACAATTTGTTTCTTACAATCTATCTTAGCATTAACTGTGTTCAAGAAAGGTCTACCAAAGATAATGGGACAAAAGTCATCTTGTGGGGAACCAAGAACAAGAAAATCAGTAGGATATTTTATTTTCCCACGCAAGACTTCAACATCTCTTATAATCCCACAAGGTGATATGTGTCTCTATTTGCAAATTTAGTAGTAACATCTATGTCTTCTAACTCTGTAGGTGCTATGTCTTTCCTAATTTCTTGATACAAAGTGTAAGGGATAGCACTCACACTAGCACCCATGTCACATAAATCATGATAATAGTGATCTCCTATTTTAACTGAAATGACAGACAGGCCAACAAATGGTCTATTTTTATCCCTTTTTCGGGTTTAGCAATTCTAGCAGCTTCTGCACAGAAGTAAATAACATGCACATCTATATCTTCCTCCAAGAGATCTTTAACCATAGCAACATTAGGTTCTACCCTAATTTGTTCATCAAGTTTAGGTGTTCTAACATAGCTTTTGTTAACCACAGTTGAAAATTTAGCATGTTCCTTTATCCTAACGGGAAAAGGTGGTTTCTCTATATAAGCAGAAGGAACAACTGGATCAATATTATAAAGTGTAGTTTCTTCTTTAACTGGTACCGGTTCTTTAATTTCTTCTTTAATAAGTGGGTGATATTTAAACCACTTCTCTTTAGGGAGTTCAACATGAGTAGCAAATGATTCACAAAAGGAGGCTATCTTAGAGTCAAGTCCATATTTAGTGCTAAACTTTTCAAAAGCATCCGTATCCATAAAAGATTTAACACAATCATACTTAAGTTTAATACCTAACTCTTTACCTTCGTAGAGTTCCCAATCTTCAGAGTTGCGTTTAATTCTTTCGAAAAGATCCCACCAGAATTCAATAGTCTTCTTCATAAATGAACCAGCACAAGAAGTATCAAGCATGGTTTGATCATTACGGGAAAGCTGAGCATAAAAATTCTGGATAATAATTTCTCTTGAGAGATCATGGTTGGGGCATGAATATAACATTGACTTAAGCCTGCCCCAAGCTAGAGCGATACTTTCTCCTTCACGAGGCCAAAATATATATATATAATTCCGATCACGATGAACTAGATGCATAGGATAATTTTTTTGGTGGAACTCCAATTTCAAACAATTCCAATTCCATGATCCAATATCAACGGATAGCCTATACCATGCCAATGCTTTTCCCTTCAAAGATAAAGGGAAAACCTTTCTCATCACCTCATCTCCGGGTAAACCTGCAAGTTTAAACACTCCACAAATTTGTTCCACATATATCAAGTGCATATCAGGATGTTCGGTTCCATCTCCTGCATAAGGATTAGCTTGCAGTTGTTCTATCATACCCAAAGGAATTTCATATTCAATATTTTCACTAGGTGCAGTAGGTTGAGGGGTGGCTAATTGTGGTTCCGGACGAGATGAAGATACCCCGAACAAACCCCTCAAAGGATTGTTTTCCATAGTAACAAGTAACAATAAATTTCAACACACTATATAAATGTTCCCTTACCGAATTCCACTCACCAAAGGCGCTTCAATCCCCGGCAACGGCGCCAGAAAATAGCCTTGATGACCCACAAGTATAGGGGATCAATTGTAGCTTTTCTCGATAAGTAAGAGTGTCGAACCCAACGAGGAGCAAAAGGAAATGACAAGTAGTTTTCAGTAAGGTAATGTCTGCAAGTGCTTAAATTGTAAGTAGCGAGTAGTTTGATAGCAAGATAATTTGTAACGAGCAAGTAACGATAATAGTAACAAGTATGCAGCAAGGTAGCCAATCCTTTTGAGGCAAAGGACAGGCCAAAATGGTCTCTTATAATAAGCAAAGCATTCTTGAGGGTACACGGGCATTTCATCTAGTTACTTTCATCATGTTGGCTTGATTTGTGTTCGCTACTTTGATAATTTGATGTATGGGTGGACCGGTGCTTAGGTGCTGTTCTTAGTTGAACAAACCTCCTACTTATGATTAACCCTCCCGCAAGCATCCGCAACTATGAGAAACGTATTAAGAATAAATTCTAACCATATCATTAAACTCTAGGACCCAATCGGTCCCTTACGGAATAGTGCATAAACTGGGGTTTAAGTTTCTGTCACTCTCGCAACCCACCATCTATTCACTACTCCACAATGCATTCCCTTAGGCCCAAATATGGTGAAGTGTCATGTAGTCGACGTTCACATGACACCACTAAGGGAATCACAACATACATACTATCAAAATATCGAACACATATCAAATTCACATGATTACTTGCAACATGATTTCTCTCGTGACCTCAAGAACAAAAGTAACTACTCACAAATAATAATCATGCTCAATATCAGAGGGGTATTAAATAGCATATTGGATCTGAACATATAATCTTCCACCAAATAAACCATATAGTAATCAACTACAAGATGTAATCAATACTACTAGTCACCCCCTAGCAACAATCTATAGTTTTGGTAACAAGATTCCATACAAGAGATGAACTAGGGTTCGAGATGAGATGGTGCTGGTGAAGATGTTGATGGAGATTGCCTTCCCCAAGATGGGAGAGTTGTTGGTGATGATGATGATGACGATGATGATTTCCCCCTCCGGGAGGGAAGTTCCCCCGGCAGAATCGCTCCGCCGGAGGGCAAAAGTGCTCCTGCCCAAGTTCCGCCTCGAGAATAGGTGGCCTGACGTAGCTTTTCCAGGTCCAGATTTCCAGCTGCCAGAGTTCTCCCTCTTGGTGTGTTCCTTGTAAATTATGAGGGAAAAGGCATTATAATTACTCCAAAAAGCATTATTATGAATAAAAACATTATAAATAACAGTAAGAAAACATGATGCAAAATGGACGTATCAATATCCAAGAAGGATATAATAAAAACTTTCATGAAGATCATTGCACAAAATAAACTTGATTCTTAGTAATAGTTTTGAGATATGATGATGTGATATGTGAGTCATCTTGATGAGTAATTATGCTTTAGTAAGAATATTGGTGTTAAGGTTTGTGATTCCCTATGCAAGCACGAAAGTCAATAGTTATGCAATGAAATTATATCCTACTTGTGATGCATTATTCGGTGTTAGTTATGCTTAATGCTCGCTTATGAGAATTATTCGTTTCTTAGTTGGTCGCTTCCCAATATTTTGCTAGCCTTCATTTTGCACTAAGTATGATCACTACTTGTGCATCCAAAAACCTTTAACCCAGTTTTGCCACATGAGTCCACTATATCTACCTATATGTGGTATTCTTTTGCCGTTCTAAGCAAATTTGCATGTGTCATCTCTAATTTTCAAAAAGAAACTTCTCTTTTGTGTGTTTGTGTCGCTCGCGGAGCGGTGAGGGGTGGCTAATATTTTCCATGCTAGATGTGTTATTCTCAAGATGAGTGTTTATTCACTTGTCATTGCACGAGAGTAAGGCAAAGGTATTAGGGGATGCCCGGTCCTGAAATGCAAAAAATGTATTTACTTTATGTTGTCAAATAATAAATTCCTTGGAAAGTGTTGGTATGGAGGGCACCCGTGGGTACGGTTAGCCATGGAAAGTGAAAATATGGTGAAAAAAGGAATAAACTTTACTTTCTGTTTGGGAACCGCCTATGATATATCTATGCATGGAAAGTGTTGGGAACTCTAAGTTGTTTTCGTTGGTGGGATGGATACACCCCCAAAATGTTTTTATCTCTAAGTTTTCGCTTTGAGCTCTGACACCTCTACAAATCCCTACTTCCCTCCGCGAAGGGCCTTTCTTTTACTTTCTGCAATTTTATTTTGAATTTGAGTCTTCATCTTCTCTTATAAAAGCACCAACTAGGAGGCAATATGATCGTACTTGAGTATTGGGTGTAGCTAATATGCGAGTGTGTTTCATGAATGGATCAATGGTTGAGCATGATGGGCTACAGATAACTTATTTTAGTGTTGATATTTTGAAAGACATGGTTGCTTGTTGATATGCTTGAGTATTTAAGTTATCATGTCAAAACTAGACTATTGCTTTGAACAATATAAAAGTCCAAATGTCCATGCTATAAAGAAAGAATATGATATGACATGTTAGGCAACATTCCACACCAATTTTTTTATTTTTATCACTTCACTACTCGAGGACAAGTAGGAGTTAAGCTTGGGGATCCTGATACGTCTTCAACGTATCTATAATTTTTGATTGTTCCATGCTGTTATATTATCAATCTTGAATGTTTTATAATCATTTTATAGTCATTTTATATCATTTTTTGGTACTAACCTATTGACATAGGGCCAAGTGCCAGTTGCTGTTTTTTCCATGTTTTTTACATCACAGAAAATCAATATCAAACGGTGTCCAAACGCAACGAAACTTTACGGGGATTTTTTGGGACCAAAAGGAACATAATGGTCCCTGGCTGCGCCTAGGGGGTGCTCCGAGGAGAGCACAACCATCAGGGCGCGCTAGGAGGGCCAGGCGCACCCTGGTGGGTTGTGCCCACCTCGGGTGTCCCCCGGACCGCCTCTTTGCTCTATAAATACCCTAATATTTCCAGAACCCTAGGGGAGTCGATGAAATATTCATCCAGCCGCCGCCGAGTCCAGATCCAATCTAGACACCATCTCGGATGGGGTTCACCACCTCCATTGGTGCCTCTCCGATGATGCGTGAGTAGTTTTTGGTAGACCTTCAGGTCCGTAGTTAGTAGCTAGATGGCTTCATCTCTCTCTCTCTCTCTATCTATCTATCTCTTGATTCTTAATACAATGGTCTCTTGGAGATCCATATGATGTGACTCTTTTGTGATGTGTTTGTTGGGATCGATAAACTTTGAGTTTATGACCAGATCTATCTTTTTATATCCATAAAAGTATTTGAGTTTCTTTGATCTGTTTTATGCATGATCTCTTATAGCCTCGTATTTCTTCTCTGATATTTGGATTTTGTTTGGCCAACTTGATCTATTTATTTTGCAATGGGAAGAGGTGCTTTGTAGTGGATTCGATCTTACGGTACTTGATCCCAGTGACAGAAAGGGAAACAACACGTATGTATCGTTGCTACTAAGGATAAAACGATGGGGGTCTATCTCTACATAGATAGATCTTGTCTACATCATGTCATCGTTCTTACTGCATTACTCGGTTTCTCCATGAACTTAATACACTAGATGCATGCTAGATAGCGGTCGATGTATGGAGTAATAGTAGTAGATGCAGGCAGGAGTCGGTCTACTAATTTTGGACATGATGCCTATGTAATGATCATTGCCTAGATATCGTCATGAGTATTTGAAGTTCTATCAATTGCCCAACAGTAATTTATTCATCCACCGTTTGCTATTTTTCTCGAGAGAAGCCACTAGTGAAACCTACGGCCCCCGGGTCTCTTTCTCATATTTTTTGCCTTTGCGATCTACTTTTATTTGCATTTATTTTCAGATCTACTAAACCAAAAACCCAAAAATACTTTGCTGCACTTTATCTTATTTGCGATCTATTTATTCAATCTATTACAACTTTCTCCCGTCACGCACCAATTTCTGGCACCGTTATCCGAAAGGGATTGACAACCCCTTTAACACGTCGGGTTGCGAGGATTTGTTATCTGTGTGCAGGGGTTTGTTTACATTGTGTTGCTTGGTTCTCCTACTGGTTCGATAACCTTGCTTTCATATTTGAGGAAAATACCTACCGCCGTTGTGCTGCATCATCTCTTCCTCTTTGGGGAAATACCGACGTAGCTTCAAACGACATCAACAAGCCTGGTGACACACTGATGATGTAGAACCAAGCCGCCTGCTAGTCCTTCACGATTTTGTGAAGGGTGTAATCCAGATAATTCATATGGATGCCCGTCTTCTTATTCACATGATCTCCATGGACCTAGAAGATGCCAGCGGCACAGACATCCCTTTTGTCTCCTTAACGGTTCAGATTTAATTAGAACAACACCCGTCACAAATTAAAGTGGGGAAATGCCGATAAAGGACTCACATAGCATGACAAAATCGCTATTTAGATGGGGGCTCATTTTTTATTTATTTTGACCTGCTTTATAAAAGTTTTTCTCATTAAAAAAACTCCACACATCTCTTTCCTCCTTCACAAGAAATGCTCTTCTCCTCCCGTCGGCACCGCCGCTGGTCCGTCCCATCTCCGATGGCCTTTAGGCCATGGAGGTGCGGAGGATCTCGGCCCCCTGCCGGTGGGAGGGACCCCGTTCTCGTTCTTGTTAGAGTCAGCGTCTTGGTTGGGGCTATGTGGCGTAGTAGGAATAATGTCTCCCACGTTCTATCCCCGTCTCGATGGTGCGTCTAGCATCATCGAAGGGCGTGTGGAGGTTTGTCTCCGTCAGATCTTGCGGGATTCAGACAATGCTTGTCTTCGGTGGATCTATTTGGATCCACTCTCCGTTCTTCTTCGTTTAGGTGTTTACGTGTTTAATCCTTCTGATCTACGACTTTTTTCATCAGCGATGATTGCTATTCTAGTGCGTTGGTCTTATGAGGCCTTAGTACGATGACTTTCCGACTGTCTACTACAACAAGGCTTGCCTGGCTCCAGTGAGGGAGGGGCGATGACGGCGGCGCGCCTTCGGCTCGCTCCAGTGCTTATAGTCGTCGCTAGGTGGTCCATGGACATGGTTGTAATTTTATTACCTCTGTTGTTCTTTGTACTTTCATGATTGAATATGAGTAGATTGGAAATTTCTCGCAAAAATAAATAAATGAAGTTTTCTCATTTTTTTTAACACAAAAGACTTTCTCGTTATTTTGTATTGATTCAGTCGTTTGGGCTTTATCTATCTATACAAAGCTAATATGATGTTTCGAGAGAGTGTTTTGGTAGTGTCGACGGCCTCCCAAACCCAACACCGACCCAAGCCGAGCCGAGGCAGGGTTTTGCTCTCGAGTTCCCCCAAACCATGGCGGCCTCTCGATGTCTCCTCGCCCGCCGCCTTCTCCTCCTCCTCCGCCCCAAGATTCCGCCTCTCTCCCCACCCCACGGCCTATTCCGGGGAGAAGTCCCCGTGCGGCTGCTGCCGCCGCGGCCCTTCGGCGAGTGGCGGCGCGCGTTCCACGACGGGCGGCCGCGCGGGCCGCTGTGGCGGAGCAAAAAGCTGATTGGGAAGGAGGCCTTGTTTGCTATCCAGGGTCTGAAGCGGTTCAAGGGGGACGAGGAGAAGCTGCGGGAGTTCATCAAGAGGCACGTGGCGCGGCTGCTCAAGGCGGACAAGCTCTCCGTGCTCGGCGAGCTGGAGCGCCAGGAGGAGGTCGACCTTTCTGTCAAGGTAAGGAGGCATTTCTGCTCCCCCACCTATCTTTGGATTTGGTGATTTATCGAGTGGAGAGCAGCTGGATGCACGGTTGTGGTCGCTGAGGTGGTTGTCTAATGTAGGCGAACCAGGGGAACATTTCATACATTTAAATTGGACCTATGGTGTTGCCATATTGATAATTTGGTTGAAGTACCAAAAATGTTTGTTACTTTCTTGAGATTGATAGAAGTGAGATGTGTTGAATGAATTCGAGTGCTGATTGGGGAAAAAAATCAGTATTAGGATGTGAAGACAAAATTTATTTAGTCAGTGGGGCTACCAGTTGTGTTTAAGTAAATTTGTTGAAAATCTTGGCTGCAATTGCTCGATAGGGGTGAATTTATGCTTTGAGGAATGGGTTTGTACCCCTAAATTAGATTTCCTTCCCATGGCCAAGGTGGAATTAGTTATATTCTACTCCCTCCATTCCTAAATATAATTCTTTGTAGGGATTCCACTAGATGGCTACATACGGAGCAAAATGAATGAATCTACACTTAAAATGCATCTATGTACATCCATATGTGGTTCATAGTGGAATCTCTACAAAGACTTATATTTAGGAACGGAGGGAGTAAAAGATGGGAAACTAGCTTATTGGTGGACAATTTTCGTGGACAGAAGGAATAAATTAAAATTATCCCTCTTATGGTTCAAGAGAAAGAGGCTGTTTTTGGTCCATTACGAGACAATTGCTATATATAGACTCCCTGATATTTTTGTTTTCCTTTCTTCACTGTCAATCACACTTTGCTTTAGTTTTTGTTTTATTTATTTTCATGGCGCTAGATAATTTTGTAAAACCTAGTAATACCTGATCTCTTTTTTCTTATGTTTGTGCATGTTTGGTTGTGCGAACATATCAGTCTGGTTGATTATGTAGGTGGATCCAAATTTGGAGTAGAGGCCGGTAGGCTTCGAGTGAGTAGTATAAATCTTATTGTTATTACCCTAAATTTTCTTTATTCTTATTTGCCCACCTGAGAGGTAGTGCACACTCTTAAGAAAATCATACACTGATGTTTGTGTAGTCAATTAAGTTTGGTAACTCCAGGGAAATGTTCGATTATTGTCCTTGATTGAATATTATTGATTGTGCTACTTATCATATCTATCAAAACTGAACAGAAAGAAAATAATTGTCACACGCTCAAAATGGATGGATAACTGCAATACCGAATGTAGCCGATGTACACTAAGCCTTATTCCTTCATGTTCAATTTGAAGATGATGTTTTCTGGTGCTTGCCTTTGTTGTACTTGGCCATTTTCTAAACATTGGTCTTGCAGATGTTCAGGATCATACAAAAGGAGGACTGGTATAAGCCAGATGTTTACATGTACAAGGACTTGATAATTGCTCTAGCCAAGTGTAAGAAGATGGATGAAGCAATGGATATCTGGGGGAACATGAAAGAGGAGAACCTGTTTCCCGACTCACAGACTTATGCTGAAGTCATTAGAGGGTTCTTGAGATATGGTTCTCCATCAGATGCAATGAACATTTATGAGGACATGAAAAGATCACCTGATCCACCAGAGGAGTTGCCTTTCAGGGTATTATTGAAGGGTCTTTTACCGCATCCACTATTAAGGAACAGGGTGAAGCAAGATTTTGAAGAGCTATTCCCAGAGAGGCATATCTATGACCCTCCAGACGAAATATTTGGAATGCACTAAGGTTGAAGTTTTTATGGCCACATGAACATGCACGATTTAATCAGACCAGCCAGTTTCCCAGGTTATTTGATTACCTGTATCACAAGAATTCAGAATTTGTCAGGTGATACACAGAGAAGTTGTGGATGGTAATGCTTCAAGGAGAAATAAAAAGATTTTTGTGTTGCTCGGATTAGTTGTGTCTATGGTTACACAAAGTACATTGTTCAGGCGATCTCCATTTATTCACTTTAACAACTGCCACTGCGTGTCTCGTAATCCAGGATCTTGTGAGGCAGCGTGAAGTAACATTCAACTGTTGGGTCCACTTGTATGATTAGGTTGTTAGAGTAGTACACTGCTCACTTTTCATGCTGTTCCTTCCCTAACCGCTTTAGAAACCAACTTTTGATGAACATGAGCACATCTTTTTGCTGGTTATTATGAACTTCTGATTATGGTCAAGTAAAGCACTGCATGACTAGAGGCTAACAGAATAAAAGAGAAGCAGATGTATTGAAATGACTAGCACAAAGTGCTCATACTAAAATGATGATGAAGCAAATGGAGTAGCTATGTGCACTAACTAGTGACCATTTGTACGTTAACTTTGTTCGGTTCTTCAGAACTAAAAAGATTTGTTCATTTACCCTTTTGGACGTTTGGTTTGTTTTGCAACCTACATGTTCCTCTTATCAAGTACTGTGTCAAACAAATATGGTTCTGTGGTCAGGTTTTGTGCTGTTGTCCCATCTGATTGATGTGCTAATTGTGCTGCAGAACCCTAACAATCATTCCTTCCCAACCATACTGATTATTGCGTAGCCAGCTGAGAATCTCTTCTTGCTAATCAGGATCATGTTAGCGCTGTTTAGCTGCTTAGAGTTTGATTGTGAGAACCCGGGAGTCTGAACTCTCTGTGAATTTTGAGTTTGCTAACCACATGTTCCACGCGGTTGGGAGTCTGAACTCTGTAGTGCCCAATGGTGGTGGAATCACTGTTTTCTCAGTAATGAAAAATGCACACCTTTCTGGCAAATAACACTTAATTATTGTTAGCAAAAGAAAAGATAAGCTGTTAATAAAGGTAGAGAAGAACTCTAGCTACTAGTGCTTCAAGTCTTCAGCATATTATGCCTCTTAATGATATTTGATGCTCAATATTTTCCTCTTCCCCTGCGTTTTTTATGTGATCATCAGCAGCAACATTGCCGTTGTAAAATCCGACGTCCACTCACTGCAAGGAAGGTTCTTACCGGTCCGCAGACAGTACTGAACGTTGCCACGACATGGTACTGAACCTGTCGTCTCGAGATACGTCGAGTTCCCTTGCCTACCGTTGACATCAGAGATCAAGGCGGCCACTGGCAAACCAAGTTGTCAGTTTTTCTTTTTTGCGGGAAACCAAGTTGTCAGGTTGATCACATGATTCACACCAGCAGCGTCCTACAAATACAGTGAAAATAAGTCATTCATCTTGTGCCAGTTACATGCCAGCTGTAACTGACATCTTATCTCCGTGAGGACCGAGGAGTAGGTGGGAGGGCCTGTTTGGTTCATGGCTAACGTTGGCATAACTAAAGTTTAGGCAAAATATGGCTGTCACAAAAAGTGTGGCTCACAAAATGGCCACCACAAGTGTGACAAGATTTGGCAAAAAGTTTAGCCTATGACATGTGAACCAAGTGGCTAGAAAAGTGTGGCAAGCCACAAGTGTGGCAATAAACGAAACACATGCCTAAACTATTGTGGCACAACTAAGGTTAGGTGTGGCAAACTTAGGCTGCAAAACAAACAGGACCGTAGTACTATGGGGTGTCGGTGTGGTGAAGTGCAGCAACGACATGTGGCGGCGCTTATAAAACCACAGAAGAGCATCTACAACGGATACACCAAATCCGATCTCTCAAACACGTGCGGACATGCCCAGGCGCGGACAGGGACCAGTCACATCTTAAATAACCGTTTTCGTAACCGGATACTTCAATTACGAATCCTCAAATCCATACAATTACATCTACGTGAAACATAATATTAACCGGAGCCTGTTCGGCTCCGCCATGCCCATTTCCGAGCTGGTTGCGCTCCTGTAGTGTTCGTGCGGTCACTGGCAAGATAGAATAGAATATGGGACACGCACCGGCTCAAGGGACTTGGGGCGCCATCGTCTCTAATGCCCTGCTCTTCGTCGTTGGAGCATGTCGTTGGTCGATGTGCGGTCGATGATGGATCTGTCATGGTCGGAGGTCGACACATCCACCACGACGTGGTTGCGACGGCCGGGGTTGCAGACCATCCGTCTCGGCGCTGGAGAGTGCGACTCTGCTTCACAGACGTCTGCCGCGAGGATTGCCGCGGCCTCTGCCTCGCACAGCAGGCACGTGCGCGCCATACCCTCAACAGACAGACCACGTATGGCCTCGTTGTCGGTGCACCAATAAAGGGGTTGCGCGTCCGCCACGAGCCAGACGGAGCGCACCACCTCTGGCGAGGCAACGACGACGAGCCTAGTGCCAGATCCACACGTCATTAGGGCGGACGCGATGGATTCCCGGCGGATCGAGTCCACCCATTGTCGGGCATTCTTCTCGCGGGCGCGGTGGAGCACGATGCGGACGCCCATCTCCTCCTCATGCCTTATTGGGATTAGGTTCCAGCTCGTAGATCGGCTGATGGAGGATTTGAATCCGCTGCTCGCCATGTCGGAGAAGGCCGGAGATTGTTGGAAGTGACCATAGGGACAAAGTAGAATGGAGTGGCAAGGGTTTGGTCGAGGTAGATCAGCGTCGGCCGGATCCGATGTGACGGATGCGTCCAGGCCTCCCCATATTCGTTCTAGATTTGAACTGAATATGATGGGTGCCTGTCAGCCCGAATGTTTGAGGCCGGTTTAAGGAGCCTGGCTAGTTTTCATTGTTACTCCCTCTGTTCACTTTTGCAAGTCGTTTAGGACAGCTGAAATTGAACTGTTTTAGGAGTTGTCTTAAATATCTAAAATGTCTTATAAAAATGAACAGAGGGAGTATCAATCAATGAGTGGGTTGCCCGCCCAGAAATTTGAGACGAATATGAAGAATACCGATCAGACCGAATGTTTAAGGCCGGTTTAAGAAGTCCGATTAATATTTTTTGTGTGACCAATCCTGGCCATGTTTAAGATGGATATGAGGCGTTGGACTGTCTAACCGACTGTCCACGGTTAGAGCATCTCCAACGGCCGCAAAAAATCTCGCGTCTAATAAAAGTTATAGCGCGCCACTGTAGTTTAATGCGCCGGGACCAACATTGCTTTAGCAGACGCCCAAAGATACACACCCAAAAAACAGACAGTGTAAATTGTGAAGCGCGCACAATCCGGAGCTCAAAATATGCTGCACGCGATAACGTTTTTCAGCGCACGCCCAAAACTTTTTAACGCTACAGTATCTGCTGGAGCTGTTGGGCGCCTAAAAAAATAAATTTTTAATGCACGAAGCTCTTTTTGGGCGCCTGTTAGAGATGCTCTTACTACTCCGTGAGGCCTTGTACAATGGGAGATGCTTACGGAGGTGCTTAGAGAAATAAACTAGATTTTTCTTAAGCACCGGTGCTTATTTGTGTAGGATAGACGCTTAACTAAGCGTCTCTCTTGTAGAAATAGGCACCGGTGCTTCAAAAAACCCCAGTTTATTTTTCTAAGCATCTCCCATTGTACAAGGCCTGAGAAGTAGCGGCAGCAGGTCTTTGTAGCTTGCCCACGTGGGGGCTCCAACCATATTTGCTAGCCTGCACCGGGCACCGGCCAGAAGTTTACACCAACGTTTGGTCTAAGAACCCATATTTTCTGCAAGATGGGTGCATGGTTTCTATACTTTCTTCATCTCCATAGTCGCGACTCACGAACAAAGGTGAGACGAGTCTCCAGAAAAAAAAAGGTGATATGAAGCGACCATGCGCACAAATCAGATCCAACCATACGAAAGGAAAGCCCAGCGTTACTTTACTTGGGCCATGGCGTCCCTGTTGTGGGCTTTACTGGTGCGGTCGGGGGAGGAGGCACCACAGGAAGCGGAACGCTTGGATTAGTCCCACCTCGCCTGGGCAAGGTAAGGAGGGCAGCGAGCGGGGCTACATAAGAGCTCGGGTGGTGAGCTTGGAGAGGCACGCAGCTGCGTGGTGAGCACAAAGCGAACTATTCTTTCGCCTTTTACTAAAGAATACCGTGTGCACGCTACACTAAGCAGCATACCCTAATTTTTGAAGGGTGTCTTCTCCCTGTGAGAAGGCCCCAACAATTCTGAATTTCAAAAGTTCCTGATATTTGGACTTCTTTGCTGAATGTTTTCAGTCTGTTTAATTTGGACGAAGCAGTCTATGCCACTGGAGGAATGCCTTTCTGCTTTCTCTATGTGAGAATGACTCGGCTCTTCTAGTTCTACAGCTGATTGAGTTGATCTTCTCCTCTGGCACTCCTGAATGATATTCATCATCAACGTGAAGGCTGAGGGGTAATCCCTACACGTTAATGCCCATTTAAGCCGCAAAGGGTCAATGGCTTCAGTTTTATGCTTTCGGTTTCCGTCGTTTACATCTAATGGCTTCAGTTTTATGCTTTTGTCCATTTACATTTACGCTTTCGGTCGGTCGTTCGGTTTGTTCTCAAAATTACATGTTCCTATTGCCGAGTACTATGCCAAACAAACATGGTTTTCTGGCTAGGTTTTCTGCTGTTGTACCATCTGGTTGCTGTGCTAATTATGCTGCAGAACCCTGACGATCATTCCCAACCATACTGATTATTGCCTAGCCAGCAGTGACTTATTATCATTTGCTAATCAGGATCATGTTAACACTGTTTAGCTGTGTAGAGTTTGATGCTGAGAACCTGGGAGTCTGAACTATGAAGTGCTTAGCATAATCAATTGTGTCTTTAAATGAATACGAAGTTTAGTGCAAGGAAGGTTCTTATCAATCTGCAGACGGACAGTACTGAACGTTGCCACGACATGTTTTCATCTGATACTGAACCTGTCGTCTCGAGATACGTCGAGCTCCTTCCCCACCGTTGACATGGGAGTTCCAAGGCGGCAACTGGCAAGCCAAGTTGCCAAGTTGGTCACGTGATTCACAGCAGCATGCAGCGTCCTACAAATACAGTGAAAACAAGTACATTCATCTTGCGGCCACTTGTAATATCTTACTGCATGTCTCAGCGCCTAATCGTGGAATCTGTCTCAGATCACCAAGATGAGAGACACGATCGGCTTCTCATGGAGATCTTAACAGACGCCAGCACCTTGACGGGCCAAGTCGCCTGCCCTAAAACACGCCATTTTTTTTTTGTCGTGATAAGCAGGTTAATCACGCCCAAACAAGATCGCTCATATTCAAACGAGAGATCGTTGATTTCAAACGAATGACAGCTCACTCTCGCTGTCCGGGTGTGAAATCAATCTGAGCAATCTCAACTGGACGACGACGCCGCCGCATCGGGACGGGAGACCTCCGCGGCTTTAGTTTTGGTTGCACGAGGGGGTTGGCTGTCGGTCGCGAGCTGGTCGGTCGGTCCAGTTTAATCGTGGCACAGGGAAGCTTCATCTGTTTTGCAGGTTCATCGTGTCTTGATAGGTTACTCCGTGGTGCCGTTCGATTCGCCCACACATTCGTCTTGTCCTGCTGTCCACAGCTAAATCTCGCTGACCTTTGAGCTCCCATAATTCGATCCACAAATCAGAACGGGGGCACTATCATCATGAATGATTGTAAGAACATTATTACTTAAGTAATGAATTGCTTTTACCCCGCAAAAAAAAACTTTCTTTTGTTTTGTTTTGTTTTGTAAAACCGCACTCCGCCTTGACTAGATTCTTGCTGCAATCTAACTATGGGACATCTGAAATACCAAAAGCCTGCGTAACATGCATGGTTCAGAGTTGGGCACATTCAGATTATGTTGCCATATTTTCCGCTTCGTTTTCTTCTTCCAGGAACAATGACTACTGTAGTAGTCTAGTAGACATACTATGTAAGAGCATCGAATTCGAGACAATTTGGTACCGGGTCAGTGAAACTACCTGGCCGTGGCATTCGAGACAATCTGGTTACCAGGCGAAAATGTCGGCCGGAAGAGGAGGGGAAGTGGTTTGTGCTTTGTTTTGACTTGCCTTCTTCAGACACAGCAGTCAGAACCCAGAAGCTTCTACCCTACCTCTCATCCTATCTTCACTACTACAACGAACCTTCTTCAGACACAGCAGTCAGAAACCAGAAGCTTCGACCTCTCATCCTGTGTTCACCGCAACGAGCAGAATGGCATCTTTGGAGACCAGATGGGCCGACGAATTCAACACCTGTATCCATGGTTTATCTCCTGCTGCTGCTTCACGCCAACACGTAGGAATGGCAAGAATTCTGAAAGACGTATTAAAATTGGGAGCTTGTCTAAGCTCTGTCCGGTGTCGCGCTGCACATGGAGTGTCATGCTGAGGAGATACACCATAAACAATTAACGGGAGCATCTGAACTGAAATGTTCGCATATATGGCCAGAGGTTCCTGATCATAGTTATACTCCGTGGAAATCATTAGTTCGTGTTTCCATCATACTCTTGTTGTTTTGGGGGTTGCACAAATATTCTCTCGCTCCATGATTTCTTCCGCATAAATGAGGGAATCCAACATGTATTTTCGATGCTACCGTGTTCCAGCATTGCATAGTGTTTAGACCTCCCATCATGGATGCATTGAACATTCTAAAGTGCAGACCGAAACCCTAACTGTCGAAACAAATGTTACTCCCTCAGATAAATTTTACTAAAGCAGCGTCAATTAATAATTTAATATGGATCAGAGGGAGTAGCATAGTTTCGCTGCTACTCCATCCGTTCCAAAATAAATGATTCAATTTTATACTAACTTTAGTATAAAGTTGGGTCATCTATTTTAGAACGAAGGGAGTAGTTTCTATCTCCCATCCTCTAATATTCGCTGTGGCAATAGAAAGAGGGCCAGACGATTATTCCAACTATGGTCAGTCAGAGAAGGGGGACACAAACCTCACAGCTTCCCCCACGAAGCCGTATCTGGCTAAATTTCGTTAAACAAAGATGTAACCGGTGAAAAAGAAAAACGTCGCAATGCCATTCCCTCTGCACGTAGAAATGATGTTGTTTATAACAACGAAATCTCTTCTCCCATGCAGGTTATTTATTGTTGTACACAATGGCTTCATATGTGGTTTTGCACTGCAACAAACAGAGTATCGACTGTTGTTTACGGCAATGTGTATGTGGTTAGAGTGGATGACCAAGGAGCTTATTACCCAACATGAGTGACAACATAATCTCTAGATCGGACCGGACCACCACCTCCATCAACATATGCATAGTGCTGGTCTTATATGACTTTACTCTTGTTATCGTGTCCTTGTTTTGAGTTGTCAGATTGTTGGTTTTGGCTTCGTGCATTCTTATTTTGCGTTACTTTGTATAGCTTGATGCTACATTATAAGTTAATAAAAAAAATAACATTTTCATAATTTCCTAGGATAGGCTCAGCCCAACTTTCAGCAACCTCATTCCAAACTGAGATTTGTACATATCTCCCCACCAATGGTACCACTCGGAGTAGGGCGTGGCTAGAAATCAGTCAGCTAAATTTTTTGTTTGAGGTCAGTCGATTCTTAAACAGTTGGATGCAAAATCATGGTTCACGATCTTTCTTCAACCTCCCAATGCATCTCCTTCCTTGAGCCGCCATCCACCATTGGCCTAACCGCCGGCTCCCGCCGCCCGCGTCCGGCGGCGCACCCGCGCCACCTCGTCACCCTGCCCTCCCCGAAACCACTCCCCACTGTCGGTCCTCTGCCGCCCCAGCCATCCCTCTAGCCCCCCTTCCCCCGCCCCGCTCCTTGTGCTGAGCTTTTTCTCCGGTGAGTCCCCACACCACCGCCCCCATCACCGCCGTCCACCACCGCCCTCACTCTGAACCCTAAGATAGATACTTGGGTGGTGACGGTGAGCCCCTTCCTTCTCTCCGGCGAGGCCCTCCCTTCTCCTTCCTTCATTCAAAAATCGAATTTGAATCGGCTGACTGATGTGTAGCTAAACTGCTCGGAGTACATGGGTAAGCAACACATTGTACACTTTCTCGGAGATGCAGCAGCAACGTCATGCTCCCTTTGAGTTTACTTTTGTACCCAATCAAGAAATACCTTTAAACGGCATTTCCCCCCTATTTAGCAGCCATGCCAGAGCTCCAGGTCTGCGAGCTGGGGTTTCAGATCACCTTCCAAGAACCTGCCCCCAAAACCATGTCAACAAACTGCGGAACACAAGGCCCTGCACCTGCATGCTGCTCCGTCCAAGACCTGGACTCCCCTTCTCCTCTCCCTGGATGCAGCTGTAAGCTGACTTGCCCGCATGCTGACTTTTTCTGCAACATTCAGAGAGATTCTCCATCCAGAATTCCAGATGTCAGTTGCTCATCGCACCCACGCCCAATGATTCCTAGAACACCAGAACTCACCACCCTCCAATCATTTTCTAAGAGCCACCAGCCACGCGACTGACATTTCCCCCCAGCAAATCAAGATCCGTGAAGAGTGGGCGCGCGCATGCACGCGAGTCGTCACAAATATCGAACTGAACTGAACTTAACCGGAGAACGGCACAGCCAGGCCGTCTCCTATATAAGAGCCCCTCCTGTCCGTCATCTTCTGCACACCAACACCAAGGCAAGCACCAAGTCCACTCCTCCACAGCTAAGCTCTAGTTCTAGCTTCTTCCGTCTCCTACATACAGATCCATTCCGTGGATCGATCTCTCCAAAGATGCCTCGGCTGCTCCTCTTGTGCCTGGTGTCTAGCCATTTCGCGGTGACCGCCGTCATGGCGCGGCAGTTCCCCGTCTTCCTCGTCGGTGGCGGCGCCATGGCAGCGGACGCCCCTTCTGCTTCTGCTTTCGATGCTTCGCGTCTGCATAGGCACTCCCTTTTGGAGTCCAGATTTGCAGCGTCGCCGATGGGCTCGTCTGACCACGGACTACGGCACGGCCCCTTCGACAGGCACTTCGCCGGGGGCAAGATCATACTCGGCGGCCTCGCGGTGGCGATCATCGCCGCGGTCTTCTGCTACATCCGCATCACCAGGGCCAAGAAGATCGTCGAGCCAAAAACTTAGACTTCTCTCTTTTCCCTGGTTAATATCATACCTTGAACACTTCTTTTTCGTCTTTCTTTGTAGCGAGGACACGGGGAAAAAACAAATGTAACCCACGTAGATTTCGTTGTAACATGCAAAGAACAGTTAATTACTGGCGATGACTGATGACACAGTGTGATTCGTCTCCTTTCTTGCAGGTCCAGTGTGCTGTGTATGCCTTGCTGAGGAAATCCTATTTTCATACGTATCTCTGATGTCTGAAATCATGGTGTGCTTGGATTAAATGCATGAGTGAATGATGCATGTCAAGTTCTTATCATTGGATGGTTAAGTCGTACTCTTTGGGTTGAGTACTTTATAAAGGGCCTATAGTTGGACGGTGATGAGTTGCCGTCCTAGAACCTAAAAGATATGTTGCTTCTGATCTAGGAGTTAATGCAGGCATGTGATCTTTTTATCAGTTGCTCCTGAAAAATTAGCTATCTATTAGAGAACCCTAAACTTCAGCTAAACCAGGTTTAAATATTAATACTAGTAATTTGAACTCCATTTATCAGAAGCATTTGGAGTATTTGTCTAAGAAACTAGCAAATCAGATTTGTGTCTGCTATTATATATCTAACTTTGCTCCATTATAGGCTGATAGCACCACTTAATTATCAGTAAGGAAAAGGTGGCACCAGAGGTGCAGGATCTGGATGGAGTACCACACATCGATCTCTTCAGCTACAACATGTGCAATAGTTCTAGAGAACTAACCTACCTAGCTAGTTCTGCTTTCTGGTAATGAGGAGAAGATGAACTGACTCGATCAAAATGCTAGCACGGTTGCTTTTTAGTATCTTCTTAACCATCATTAATTCAACATTAGCCTTTCTGCTGGGTCACTAGGTCGACCTTTGTCGAGGCCGGCGAGTAGCACCCCAATTTGATTCGCAGTGATATTCCAACGTGCTTTATGCCGTGTTAGAGAGTTAGGCCCAACTCAATTTGTGGTTGTTGAACTGCACGTCTCACAATGAAATAATAGGGGGGAATTACAAAATTAACGCTTAGTGACAAGTTTAACATGAAATGACCCTAGTCGAAAATCCTTTCATGATTTGACCATTTTTACCACCGCTGGTGAAGTTTGGGTACATGGGCTAACATCATAGTCTTGGCCGATTTTGGGAATTTCTTGGCTGTTTTAGGAAACTTCATGGTAAATTCAAGAAGGTTCCATCGTTTTCTTCTTCTTTTTCTCTCTATATTCTACTGAATTTTCAGTTTTCTTCCGGTTTTTCATTTCTTTTTGTCTATTTATTTTTCCATTTTATTTGTTCTTTACCTTTTATATTTATAATTCATGAACATTTTACAATTTTTTAATAGCTTCCAATTCATTTTTCAAATTGGTGAACTCTTTTCAAATTCATGAATACTTTATAAGATTTTTGAATAATTTTTAAATTCTTGAACATTTTTTCATATTCATATACCTTTTTTTTCAAATCCATACACATTTTAAGATCATGACCGATTTCAAATTTATGATTCTTTTTGGGAAGGCTTTGTTATTTCATGAAATATTTTCAAATTGGTGACCATCTTTTAAATTCAAGGACATTTTCTTAATTCAAGTTTTTTTTAAATGTGCAGACATTTCCTCGTGGATATTTTAAAACTCTTAAATAAATAAAAAACAAATAATATAAAAAACGATCAAAATAAAAACCATTCACACTTTTTATAGTACACACATGCACGCTTGCGTTAATAAACAGATGTACTTTTTGAAAAAGGAGCAGATCGGAATGAGGACCTAGAAGTTTAGCGTGAAAAGTTTTTATTTCTCGCCTTCAGCGGGTCCAGCTTCGGGCGTCCCAAATGGAGCCTAGAGGTTTGGCGTGACAAGTTTTTATTTCTCGCTTTCAGCCAGGGTCAGAATGAGGACCTAGATGATTTATGGACCGGCCCAAATGGAGCGACGCGGGCGTCCCTATGTCTCGCCTTCAGCTTCGGACTCGGGAGCTTCTATTGGACGCGCTTTGCGTCAAAATGTCGTCGCCGCGCACAGGGGTGCAGCCTGACTGGGCCGGCCCATCGTGCTGTACCGGTGGTAAGAAAAGAAAGCAAAAAGGGGAAAGGGAAACACGATGGAAACTCGAACCTGCGACCTACAGATTCGAAGCGCATGCTCCCAGACACTCCACCTGACTAGCATTCCTTCTACTAGCAAACAAACGCGCACTTATAATAACTTAGTACAACCGTACAACCAGAATTACACACTGTAGTGAACATCTTAAAAAAATTGTAGATTTTTTCTGAAAGTGTATATTTTGAAAAAGTGCGACCATTTTTTTCATTTCTAAACATACTTTGTACACAGGAACATATTCTGTACAAAAAAGTGTATATTTTTTGTACACAATGTTCTGAATCTTGAAGACAAATTTGAAGCACAAACATTTTTTGAATCTTCAGAACAAATTTAGAAATGGAGAACAAATTTGGAAGCGCGAACAATTTTTAAAGCACGAACATTTTTTGAATCTTGAGAACAAATTTTGAAAACTCCCGAACAAATTTGGAAGCGCGAACAATTTTTTAAAGCACAAACTTTTTTAAACTCAAGATTTTTTTTTGAAATAGAGAACAATTTTGAAAAATCCCGAACAAATTTGGAAGCATGAATTTTTTTTTGGAAAATGTGAACAAAATTGGAAGTCCGAACAATTTTTTAAAGCACGAACATTTTTTGAATCTTGAAAACATATTTTGAAACGGAGAGAATATTTAAAAATCCCAAACAAATTTGGAAGCGCGAACAGTTTTTGAATATGTGAACAAAAAATTGAAATTCAGTACATTTTCTGAATTTTAGAAGTTTTGTACTTTTTTGTGTAACGAGAACAAATTTTGAATTTTGAGAACATTTTTTTCAAAAACTGAACATTTTTTGGAAACACGAACAAAATTTAAATTTTTGATTTTTTTAAAGGAAGAGAAGAAAAGGAAAGGAAATAAAAAAGAAATTCATAAACATTTTGTAAAACAAAGAACATATTCTGAAAAAAAAGTAAACTTGAAAAAGAAAGTGAAACAAGAAACAAAAAACGAAAAAATGAAAAAGAAACAGAAACGAAAAAAAGAGAAATAAAAAACAATAGAAAGCCGAAAAAGAACCGGATAAAAACGATACAGAAAAAAAACCCGGTTCAGGGATCCTTCTGAAATGTTCCCAAAACCGGTTTGGACGCATTATGTGTGGGCCGGCCCATTTCTGTCGCTCGCTGCGCTGCCTCTATGCGATCGCTCGACAGTTTGCCGCAGCGAGCGGCGAATAGGATTTTCCTTCGGACTCGCTGAAGGGGCGACCGAGATGGGGCAGCCCACGCGGGCGGCAGGTCACAGGCTCTTTTTTCCGGTTTTTTTTTCTGTTTTTTTGTATTTTTGTTTATACTTTAAAATGTTATAAATATATATATGTTACAAAAATCACTCTACAAAAACATTTGAATAAATGTCGAACAAGTATTTGAATTTTTTTGAATAAGTATTTGAAAAATGTTAATCAATCATTTGGAAAAATGTTGAATGTAAATAGAAAAAATTATTGATCATGTATATAAAAATGTTAATCAAGCATTTTGAAATAAAAATGTTTAAAAAGTATATGAAAAACGTTAATCAAGCATTTGAGAAATGTTAAAATGTGTATAGAAAAAATGTTGATCATATATTAAAAATTGATTAAATTTTTCGATCATGTATATACAAATGTTAATGAAGCATTTGAAAAAATATTGAACAAGTATTTAGAAAATGTTAATCGAGCATTTGGAAAATGTTAGATGTGTATAGAAAAAATATTGTTCAATGATGAAAAAAAATTAATCATGTATATAAAATGTTAATCAAGTATTTAAAAAAATGTTGAACAAGTGTTTGAATTTTTTAATCAAGCGTCTAAAAAATATTAAATTTATCTGTTTCCCTCCGTAACGTTTCGGTCTCACCGAGATGAGCGATCGGTCCCACCGAGATTACAATGTAAACTCTCTGTTTCTCTTTCGTAACATTTCGGTCTCACCGAAATGAGCGAATCGGTCCCACTGAGTTTACCTGACCAACTCTCCGGTTAGCTTATTACTAAAACCGGCCTCATTGAGTTTGTGTAATCGGTCTCACCGGGATTACGTTATGTCCTAAACCTAACCATATCGGTCCTACCGAGTTGCATGTCGGTCCCACCGAAAATCCTAACGGTCACTAGATTTGCTGAATCGGTCCGACCAAGTTTATCAATTCGGTCCCACCGAGATTGGCAAGTTGTGTGTAACGGTTAGATTTGGTGTGGAGGCTATATATACCCCTCCACCTCCTCTTCATTCGTGAAGAAAGCCATCAGAACGAACCTACACTTCCAACTTACCTTTTTCTGAGAGAGAACCACATACACTTGTGTTGAGGCCAAGATATTCCATTCCTACCATATGAATCTTGATCTATAGCCTTCCCCAAGTTGCTTTCCACTCAAATCTTCTTTCCACCAAATCCATATCCTATGAGAGAGAGTTGAGTGTTGGGGAGACTATCATTTGAAGCACAAGAGCAAGGAGTTTATCATCAACACACCATTTGTTACTTCTTGGAGAGTGGTGTCTCCTAGATTGGCTAGGTGTCACTTGGGAGCCTCCGACAAAATTGTGGAGTTGAATCAAGGAGTTTGTAAGGGCAAGGAGATCGCCTACTTCGTGAAAATCTGCCCTAGTGAGGCAAGTCCTTCGTGGGTGGCAGCCATGATGGGATAGATAAGGTTGCTTCTTCGTGGACCCTTCGTGGGTGGAGCCCTCCGTGGACTCGCGCAGCCATTACCCTTCGTGGGTTGAAGTCTCCATCAACGTGGATGTATGATAGCACCACCTATCGGAACCACGACAAAAACATCCATGTCTCCTATTACGTTTGAATACTCCAAACCATTCCCTTTACATTCTTGTAAGTTGCATGCTTTACATTCCGCTGCTTATATACTCTTTGCATGCTTGCTTGAATTGTGTTAAGATTACTTGACTTTTCCAAAGTTGCTAAAATCTGCCAAGAACTAAAATTGGGAAAAGGATAAGTCTTATTTGGTCAAGTAGTCTAATCACCCCCCTCTAGACATACGTTCGATCCTACACCTTGCTTTTTGCTCTTGTTTAGTAATAAATAATTTATCTATCCTCTTTTTTGGTTGTGTTTTTTGTGTTTAATTAGTGTTTGTGCCAAATAGAACCGTTGGGAAGACTTGGGGAAAGTCTTTTTAATCTTGCTCTAAAAAAACAGAAACTTTAGCGCTCACGAGAACTGCTGCCATTTTTATTTGGAAAGTGATATTTAGTTAATTCTTTTTGCAGATGATTAATAGATAAATTCCTCACGTCCAGCAATTTATTTTAGAACTTTTGGGGTTCCAGATCTTGCGTTAGCTACAGATTACTACAGACTGTTTTGTTTTTGACAGATTCTGTTTTCCGTGTGTTGTTTGGTTATTTTGATGAATCTATGGCTATGGCTAGTAAAATAATTTATAAACCATAGAGAAGTTGAAATACAGTAGGTTTAACACCAATATAAATAAATAATGAGTTCATTACATTACCTTGAAGTGGTGTTTTGTTTTCTTTCGCTAACGGAGCTCACGAGATTTTCTACTTTAAGTTTTGTGTTGTGAAGTTTTTAAGTTTTGGGTAAAGATTTGATGAATTATGGAACAAGGAGTGGCAAGAGCCTAATCTTGGGGATGCCCATGGCACCCCCAAGATAATCTAAGGACAGCTAAAAGCCAAAGCTTGGGGATGCCCCGGAAGGCATCCCCTCTTTCGTCTACTTCTATCGGTAACTTTACTTGGAGCTATATTTTTATTTACCACATGATATGTGTTTTGCTTGGAGCGTCTTGTATTATTTGAGTCTTTATTTGTTAGTTTTCCACAATCATCCTTGCTGCACACACCTTTTTGAGAGAGACACTCATGATTCGAAAATTGTTAGAATACTCTATGTGCTTCACTTATATCTTTTGAGTTATATAGTTTTTGCTCTAGTGCTTCACTTATATCTTTTAGAGCACGATGGTGGATTTTTTTTATAGAAACTTTTGTTCTCTCATGCTTCACTTAGATTATTTTGAGAGTCCTACAAAACAGCATGGTAATTTGCTTTAATTATGTTAGGCATTCAAGATTAATAATAAAATTTTCTTATGAGTGTGTTGAATACTATGAGAAGTTTGAAACTTGATAATTGTTTTGAGATATGGAGATGGTGATATTAGAGTCGTGCTAGTTGAGTAGTTGTGAATTTGAGAAATTCTTGTGTTGAAGTTTGTGATTCTCGTAGCATGCACGTATGGTGAACCGTTATGTTAAGAAGTCCGAGCATGATGTATTTATTGATTGTCCTCCTTATGAGTGGCGGCCGGGGACGAGCGATGATATTTTCCTACCAATCTATCCCCCTAGGAGCATGCGCGTAGTACTTTTCTTCGATAACTAATAGATTTTTGCAATAAGTATGTGAGTTCTTTATGACTAATGTTGAGTCCATGGATTATATACACTCTCACCCTTCCATCAGTACTAGCCTCTCTAATACCGCGCACCTTTCGCCAGTATCATACACCCACCATATACCTTTCTCAAAACAGCCACCATACCTACCTATCATGGCATTTCCATAGCCATTCTAAGATATATTGCCATACAACTTTCCACTGTTTCGTTCACTATGACACGCTCCATCATTGTCATATTGCTTCGCATGACCATGTAGTTGACATTTTAGTTGTGGCAAAGCCACCGTTCATAATTCTTTCATATAAGTCACTCATGCATCATTGCTATCCCGGTACACCGCCGGAGGCATTTATATAGAGTCATATTTTGTTCTAGTATCGAGTTGTAATCATTGAGTTGTAAATAAATAGAAGTGTGATGATCATCATTCATAGAGTATTGTCCCAATAAAAAAAGAAAGGCCCAAAAAAAAGAAGGCCCTCCAAAAAAGGGGCAACACTATTATCCTTTTTTCCACACTTGTGCTTCAAAGTAGCACCATGATCTTCATGATAGAGAGTCTCCTATGTTATCACTTTCATATACTAGTGAGAATTTTTCATTATAGAACTTGGCTTGTATATTCCAACGATGGGCTTCCTCAAAATGCCCTAGGTCTTCGTGAGCAAGCAAGTTGGATGCACACGCACTCAGTTTCTTTTTGTTGAGCTTTCATATACTTATAGCTCTAATGCATCCGTTGCATGACAATCCCTACTCACTCACATTGATATCTATTGATGGGCATCTCCATAGCCCGTTGATACACCTAGTTGATGTGAGACTATCTTCTCCCTTTTTGTCTTCTTCACAACCACCATTCTATTCCACCTATAGTGCTATGTCCATGGCTCACGCTCATGTATTGCGTGAAGATTGAAAAAGTTTGTGAACACCAAAAGTATGAAACAATTGCTTGGCTTGTCATCGGGGTTGTGCATGATTTGAATACTTTGTGTGGTGAAAATGGAGCATAGCCAGACTATATGATTTTGTAGGGATAACTTTCTTTGGCCATGTTATTTTGAAGAGACAAAATTGCTTAGTTAGTATGCTTGAAGTATTATTATTTCTATGTCAATATTAAACTTTTGTCTTGAATCTTTCGGATCTGAATATTCATACCACAATTAATATCATTTACCTACTCGAGGACGAGCAGAAATTAAGCTTGGGGATGCTTGATACGTCTCCAACGTATCTATAATTTTTTATTGTTCCATGCTATATTATATCCTGTTTTGGACATTATTGGGCTTTATTATACACTTTTATATTATTTTTGGGACTAACCTATTAACCAAAGGCCCAGCCCAGAATTGCTGTTTTTTTTGCCTATTTTAGGGTTTCGCAGAAAAAGAATATCAAACGGAGTCCAAACAGAATGAAACCTTCGGGAACGTGATTTTCGGAACGAACATGATCCAGAGGACTTGGACTCTACGTCAAGCAATCAACGAGGAAGGCACGAGGTAGGGGCGCTCCTACCCCCCCAGGCGCGCCCTCCACCCTCGTGGGGCCCATGTTGCTCCATCGACGTACTCCTTCGTCCTATATATACCTACGTACCCCCAAACTACCAGATACGGAGCCAAAACCCTAATTCCACCGCCGTAACTTTCTGTATCCACGAGATCCCATCTTGGGGCCTTTTCCAAAGCTCCGCCGGAGGGGGTATCGATCACGGAGGGCTTCTACATCAACACCATAGCCTCTCCGATGAAGTGTGAGTAGTTTACTTCAGACCTACGGGTCCATAGTTATTAGCTAGATGACTTATTCTCTCTTTTTGGATCTCAATACAAAGTTCTCCCCCTCTCTTGTGGAGATCTATTCGATGTAATCTTCTTTTGTGGTGTGTTTGTTGAGACCAATGAATTGTGGGTTTATGATCAAGTTTATCTATGAACAATATTTGAATCTTCTATGAATTCTTTTATGTATGATTGGTTATCTTTGCAAGTCTCTTCAAATTATCAGTTTGGTTTGGCCTACTAGATTGATCTTTCTTGCAATGGGAGAAGTGCTTAGCTTTGGGTTCAATCTTGCGGTGTCCTTTCCCAGTGACAGTAGGGGCAGCAAGGCACGTATTGTATTGTTGCCATCGAGGATAACAAGATGGGATTTATATCATGTTGCATGAGTTTATCCCTCTACATCATGTCATCTTGCTTAAAGCGATACTCTGTTCTCTTAAACTTAATACTCTAGATGCATGCTGGATAGCGGTCGATGTGTGGAGTAATAGTAGTAGATGCAGGCAGGAGTCGGTCTACTTGTCTTGGATGTGATGCCTATATACATGATCATACCTAGATATTCTCATAGCTATGCTCAATTTTGTCAATTGCTCAACATTAATTTGTTCACCCACCGTAATACTTATGCTCTCGAGAGAAGCCTCTAGTGAAACCTATGGCCCCCGGGTCTATTTTCCATCATATTAATCTTCCAATACTTAGTTATTTCCTTTGCCATTTATTTTACTTGCATATTTATTTCTCTTTATCATAAAAATACTAAAAATATTATCTTATCATATCTATCAGATCTCACTCTCGTAGGTGACCGTGAAGGGATTGACAACCCCTTTATCGCGTTGGTTGCGAGGAGTTTATTTGTTTGTGTAGGTGCAAGGGACTCGTGCGTGGCCTCCTACTGGATTGATACCTTGGTTCTAAAAAACCGAGGGAAATACTTACGCTGCTCTACTGCATCACCTTTCCTCTTCAAGGGAAAACCAACGCAGTGCTCAAGAGGTAGCACCCCTCCCTCATATATAAAGGAGGGTAGGAGGAGGGCCGGCCACAAGGGGCGCGCCCGAGGAGGAATCCTAGTCCTAGTAGGAGTAGGTTTCCCCCTTTCCTAGTCCAAGTAGGAGAAGAAGGAAGGAGAGGAAGAAGAGAAGGAAAGGGGGGGGGGCTAGCCCTAGTCCAATTCGGTTTTGCCTAGGGGGGTGCGCGCCACCTCTTGGCCTGCCTCCTCTCTTCCACCACTAGGCCCATAAGTCCCAATAACTTCCCAGAGGGGGTTCCGGTAACCCCCGGTACTCCGAAAATTATCCGAAACAACCCGAACCATTCCGGTGTCCGAATGTAGCATTCCAATATATGAATCTTTATGTATTGACCATTTCGAGACTCCTCGTCATGTCCGTGATCACATCCGGGACTCCGCACAACCTTCGGTACATCAAATCACATAACTCATAATACATATTATCATCGAACGTTAAGCGTGCGGACCCTACGAGTTCGAGAACTATGTAGACATGACCGAGACTCATCTCCGGTCAATAAGCAATAGCGGAACCTGGATTCTCATATTGGTTCCTACATATTCTACGAAGATCTTTATCAGTCAAACCGCACAACAACATACGTTGTTCCCTTTGTCATCGGTATGTTACTTGCCCGAGATTCGATCGTCAGTATCATCATACCTAGTTCAATCTCGTTACCGGCAAGTCTTACTCGTTCCGCAATGCATCATCCCATGACTAACTCATTAGTCATATTGCTTGCAAGGCTCATAGTGATGTGCATTACCGAGAGGGCCCAGAGATACCTCTCCGAAAATCGGAGTGACAAATCCTAATCTCGATCTATGCCAACTCAACAAACACCATCGGAGACACCTGTAGAGAATCTTTATAATCACCCAGTTACGTTGTGACATTTGATAGCACACTAAGTGTTCCTCTGGTATTCGGGAGTTGCATAATCTCATAGTTATAGGAACATGTATAAGTCATGAAGAAAGTAATAACAATAAACTAAACGATCATAGTGCTAAGCTAACAGATGGGTCTAGTCCATCACATCATTCTCTAATGATGTGATCCCGTTCATCAAATGACAACACATGTCTATGGCTAGGAAACTTAACCATCTTTGATTAACGAGCTAGTCAAGTAGAGGCATACTAGGGACACTCTGTTTGTCTATGTATTCACACATGTACTAAGTTTCCGGTTAATACAATTCTAGCATGAATAATAAACATTTATCATGCTATAAGGAAATATAAATAACAACTTTATTATTGCCTCTAGGGCATATTTCCTTCACATGTACCCTCGTAGACCGAAAGCGGAAGCGTTTGACAACGCGGTTGATGTAGTCGAACTTCTTCTCGTTCCGACCGATCAAGCACCGAACGTACGGCACCTCCGAGTTCTGCACACATTCAGCTCGATGATGTCCCTTGAACTCTTGATCTAGCAAAGTGTCGAGGGAGTGTTCCGTCAGCATGACGGTGTGGTGACGGTGATGGTGAAGTGATCCGTGCAGGGCTTCGCCTAAGCACTACGAAGATATGACCGAGACGTAAACTGTGGAGGGGGGCGCCGCACACGGCTAACAATTGTTGGTGTATGTTCTAGCGGTGCCCCCCTTCATATATATAGGTTGGAGGGGAGAATAGGCAGCCAAGGGGGCGCCCCAAGTAGGAGGAATCCTACTTGGGGTCCTCCCAATTCGGCCTCCCCCCTTTCCTATTCCTATTCGGAGTAGGAAGGGAAGATGGGGAAGGGGAAATCCTATTCCCTTTTTCTTTTCCTCCTTCCCCTTTTCTACTCCAATTTGGCCAGCCCATATGGGAGGGGAGCATCAGCCTCTTAGGGGCTGGTTTGTCCCCCTCTTGGCCCATTAAGGCCCATGTAGTTGCCGGGGGGATGCCCGGAACCCCTTCCGGTGACCCGATATGCACCCGGTACCCCCGGAACACTTCTGGTGTCCCAATATCATCGTCCAATATATGAATCTTCACCTCTCAACCATTTAGAGACTCCTCGTCTTGTCCGTGATCTCATCCGGGACTCCAAACAACATTTGGTCACCAAATCACATAACTCATATAATACAAAATCGTCATTGAACGTTAAGCGTGCGGACCCTACGGGTTCGAGAACTATGTAGACATGACCGAGACACCTCTCCGGTCAATAACCAACAGCGGAACCTGGATGCTCATATTGCTTCCCACATATTCTATGAAGATCTTTATCGGTCGTACCATAATTGTTATTCCCTTTGTCATCGGTATGTTACTTACCCGAGATTCGATCATCGGTATCTTCATACCTAGTTTAATCTCGTTACCGGCAAGTCTCTTTACTCGTTCCGTAATGCATCATCCCGTAACTAACTCATTAGTCACATTGCTTGCATGGCTTATTATGATGTGCATTACCGGGAGGGCCCAGAGATACCTCTCTGATACTCGGAGTGACAAATCCTATTCTCGATCTATGCCAACCCAACAAACACCTTCAGAGATACCTGTAGAACATCTGTATAATCACCCAGTTATGTTGTGATGTTTGATGGCACACAAGGTATTCCTGCGGTATTCGGGAGTTGCATAATCTCATAGTCAAAGGAATATGTATAAGTCATGAAGAAAGCAATATCAATAAAACTTAACGATCATTATGCTAAGCTAATGGATGGGTCTTGTCCATCACATCAGTCTCCTAATGATGTGATTCCGTTCATCAAATGACAACACATGTCTATGGTTAGGAAACTTAACCATCTTTGGTTAACGAGCTAGTCTAGTAGAGGCTTACTAGGGACACTATGTTTTGTCTATGTATCCACACATGTATAAATTTTCCGGTTAATACAATTCTAGCATGAATAATAAACATTTATCATGATATAAGGAAATATAAATAACAACTTTATTATTGCCTCTAGGGCATATTTCCTTCAGTCTTCACATAGACGTATGCACATTGAGACCCTTACAGGCATGCTGATCGTTTCCAAAGGGCCACCCGAGGTACAACTCCCTGCAGCCGAGTTATTAGCCCGAAGAAGCTGGTAGGCAGCGCCTCGGCGGGCCATAGATTAATATAGAGGTCTTGGAGCGCCGGCCTCGCGATGCGGAGAAGCTCCACCAACTGCTTCATTCGATGATTCAGCATCTCTGGACCCAGCGACGCCTGGAATTGTTGACACAACGCCTTCTCCGCTGCATGGCCCTCCAGTTCGCCGAAGTGGTGGGCGGCATCCAGCACACTCTTCAGGAGATCCTCGAAGGCCTCTGTGGAGCGCCACAACTGGGTGAGCTCGACAAACCCTTTTCTGCCAAACACACATTGAAGTAAATATGGCTTACCCGCGGCAATCTGCTCCACTTGCTGGTGAACCTCGTGGTCGGCCCTGGGCTAGGTCTGGAGCTCAGAGTGTGCAAGACAGAGCTTATTGATCTCTTCCTTTCTCTTCTTCTGCTGGGCCTGAAGGGTATCGCGTGCCTCAAACATACCCTTCAGGGTCTCCTCAACCTCCAGGACCCTCGCCTAGTCCTTGCCCCTAGCCACCTTTTCCGTCGCTAGGTCCTTCTCCACCTTTGCGGCCGCAGCCTTCTGCTGCTTGGCTTCTTGCCAAGCTTTCACAAGCTCGGCCTTGAGCCCCTCAAGCTCGAATAAAGCCACTGTCATTAAAACACCTCTGCATTAGTTTCTCTTGCACTAAGCTATTCTCGCATAGAGTACAACCAACAACGTTCTGGATTTTATCTTGGGATTGCTCGATCTATTTGTTCATTAGATCAAGGTCCTTCTTGGACCTCTCGCGCTTCTGGTTCATCTTGTCAGAGGTGGAGCTCGGAGCCAAGGTAGAAACCTGTGAACAAGTAGTTTAAAATTAGCCCCTGTACCAGTCATCAAAATTTTGAATATGTAGGCCATAGCCTTGGGGGCTGCTCATTGGCAAGCTTGTCGTATAGTGCTTCGATCCCAAGGCCGGTTTTTTCAAAACTAGCCTTGGGCTCGGGGGCTACACACTGGCTACACTGTCTAGATACCGTGACCGCAATACAAGCAAAAATGTCCTCAGACAGCTACACATAAACCTAAGCATGGAGGTTATTCTCAATAAGACTACAAAAGAATACCTCAAAGCTCGTGACAAGGCCCTTGAAGGCCTCATGCATTCCAGCCTCAGCAGGCCAGAAGCCCTGAAGCGCCATGCCGATTAACATGTGGTACTCTTCCTTAAGGGAGGAGCCCGTTAAGGCTGCCTCTATCTCTTCAGCCCACCCCACGATAGCCTGCTGATGACCCACAAGTATAGGGGATCTATCGTAGTCCTTTTGATAAGTAAGAGTGTCGAACACAATGAGGAGCAGAAGGAAATGACAAGTGGTTTTCAGCAAGGTATTCTCTGCAAGCACTGCAATTATCGGTAACAAATAGTTGTGTGATAAGATAATTGGTAACGGGTAACAAGTAACAAAAGGAACTAAGGTGCAGCAAGGTGGCCCAATCCTTTTTGTAGCAAAGGACAAGCCCGGACGAACTCTTATACAAAGCAAAGCGCTCCCGAGCACACATGGGAATTATTGTCAAGCTAGTTTTCATCATGCTCATATGATTCGTGCTTGTTGCTTTGATAATTTGATATGTGGGTGGACCGGTGCTTGGGTACTGTCCTTCCTTGGACAAAACTCCCACTTATGATTAACCTCTCTCGCAAGCATCCGCAACGAAGAAAGAAGAATTAAGATAAATCTAACCATAACATGAAACATATGGATCCAAATCAGCCCCTTACGAAGCAACGCACAAACTAGGGTTTAAGCTTCTGTCACTCTAACAACCCATCATCTACTTATTACTTCCCAATGCTTTCCCCTAGGCCCAAATAATGGTGAAGTGTTATGTAGTCGAAGTTCACATAACACCACTAGATGAGAGACAACATACATCTCATCAAAATATCAAAGGAATACCAAATTCACATGATTACTTATAAAAGACTTCTCTCATGTCCTCAGGAACAAACTTAACTACTCACAAAGCATATTCTTGTTCATAATCAGAGGAGTATTAATTATCATTAAGGATCTGAACATATAATCTTCCACAAAATAAACCAACTAGCATCAACTACAAGGAGTAATCAACACTACTAGCAACCCACATGTGCCAATCTGAGGTTTTGAGACAAAGATCGGATACAAGAGATGAAATAGGGTTTGAGAGGAGATGGTGCTGGTGAAGATGTTGATGGAGATTGACCCCCTCTCGATGAGAGGATCCTTGGTGATGACGATGGCTTTGATTTCCCCCTCCGGGAGGGAAGTTTCCCCGACAAAATAGCTCCGCCAGAGCCCTAGATTGGTTCTGCCCAAGTTCTGCCTCGAAACGGCGGCACTTCATCCCGAAAGCTTCCTTCCGATGTTTCCTGGTCAAAACACACCATAGAGCAGAAGATGGGCATCGGGGGCCTGCCAGGTGGCCCACAAGGCAGGAGGGCGCACCTAGGGGGGTAGGGCGTGCCCCTACCCTTGTGGATGGCTGGTGCCCCCCTCTGGTGCTTTCTTCGCCCAATATTTTTATATATTCCAAAATAATTCTCCCCGAAGTTTCAGGACTTTTGGAGTTGTACAGAATAGGTCTCTCAGATTTGCTCCTTTTCCAGTCCAGAATTCCAGCTGCCGTCATTCTCCCTCTTCTTGTAAACCTTGTAAAATAAGGGAGAAAAGGCATAAGTATTGTACCATAATGTGTACTAACAGCCCATAATGCAATAAATATCAATATAAAAGCATGATGCAAAATGGACGTATCACCTGCCTTGGGGCAGGAGGTGGGGGCGGCAGAACCTCACAACCCAGCACTGAAGTGTTGGGCATATGGGTCTCCAGCTGCAATGCCAGCGCCAGAGTCGATTTTGTCTAGGCCTATGTCTGGCCCAGCCCTTCTTGAACGACCTCGGGGACTCCGCCCCCGTGGTCCTGTTGGACCAAGGTCTCAACCTCGGCCATAATGATCGCCCCACAGCCTCCATTGTATCGGCAAGAGGGGCCGGAGTGATGTATCCTCCCCAACTCCTCTTGAGCGGGAGGGGGAGTGACGGTGTCGAACGTCTCACTGGGCAGTGGCATCTCGTTTGAGGAGTCGCCACTGAGGCGTACCTTCGACGAACTGAACAAAAAACATTTATATGAATTATATCTCGACGGCTAAGTTACTGATAGTTTTAGTAAGTGACAATGACGTGCCTCTAGGGTGCGTACTTCTCCCTCCCCATAATGAGGGCATCATCGTCATTGTTTGAATTGTCGGGGAAGGTGAACTTCCCCAACAAGTCCGGCTTGTCGGCAGGCTCAGCGGAGGCTTTGCGTGGCCTCTTTAGACCCTGTGGCCATACCTCGGCCTCAGTGTCCTCGAACGCCGCTCTCTTTCCCTTGAGAAAAGGGTTCTCACCCCCGTCCTCCTCTGCATCGTCGTCGTGGGTGTCCTCGAACCGGGTGACTGAGGTCTCCTAGATCCGATCAAACCTGCAAACCTAAATAATCCAAAAACTTCATCCACATAGATTAGATGCATTTCAGGATGTAATGTTCCATCTCCTGCATAAGGATTAGCTAGCAGTTTCTCTATCATACCCGAAGGAATTTCATAATAAATATTTTCAGTAGGTGCAGTAGGTTGAGGGGCAACTCTTTGCTCTTCCGGTCGGGGTGAAGATACCCCGAACAAACCCGTAAAGGATTATTTTCTATAGTAACAAGTGACAGTAAATTTCAGCACAATATATAAATGTTTCCTTACCAAATTCCACTCACCAAAGGCGCTTCACTCTCCAGCAACGGCGCCAGAAAAGAGTCTTGATGACCCACAAGTATAGGGGATCTATCGTAGTCCTTTCGATAAGTAAGATTGTCGAACCCAACGAGGAGCAGAAGGAAATGACAAGAGATTTTTAGCAAGGTATTCTCTGTAAGCACTGAAATTGTCGGTAACAGATAGTTTTGTGATAAGATAATTCATAACGGGTAGCAAGTAACAAAAGTAACTAAGGTGTAGCAAGGTGGCCCAATCCTTTTTGTAGCAAAGGACAAGCCTGGATGAACTCTTATATAAAGCAAAACGCTCCCGATGACACATGACAATTATTATTGTCAAGCTAGTTTTCATCATGCTCATATGATTCGCGTTTGTTACTTTGATAATTTGATATGTGGGTGGACCGGTGCTTGGGTGCTATCCTTACTTGGACAAGCCTCCCTCTTATTGTTAACCCCTCTCGCAAGCATCCGCAACTACGAAAGAAGAATTAAGATAAATCTAACCATAACATGGAACATGTGGATCCAAATCAGCCCCTTACGAAGCAACGCATAAACTAGGGTTTAAACTTCTGTCACTCTAGCAACCCATCATCTACTTATTACTTCCCAGTGCCTTCCCCTAGGCCCAAACAATGGTGAAGTGTCATGTAGTCGACGTTCACATAACACCACTAGAGGAGAGACAACATACATCTCATCAAAATATCGAACGAATACCAAATTCACATTATTACTTGTAACAAGACTTCTCTCATGTCCTCAGGAACAAACGTAACTACACACAAAGCATATTCATGTTCAAAATCATAGGAGTGTTAATTATCATTTAGGATCTAAACATATGATCTTCCACCAAATAAACCAACTAGCATCAACTACGAGGAATAATCAACACTACTAGCAACCCACAGGTACCAATCTGAGGTTTTGAGACAAAGATTGGATACAAGAGATGAACTAGGGTTTGAGAGGAGATGGTGTTGGTGAAGATGTTTATGGAGATTGACCCCCTCTCGATGAGAGGATCGTTGGTGATGACAATGACCATGATTTTCCCCTCCGAGAGGGAAGCTTCCCCTGCAGAACAGCTCCGCCGGACCCCTAGATTGGTTCTGCCCAAGTTCCGCCTCGAGACGGCGGCGCTTCCTCCCGAAAGCTTCTCCTTGATTTTTTTACAGGTCAAAACCCTTCATATAATAGAAGATGGGCACCGGCGGCCTGCCAGGTGGCCCACAAGGCAAGGGGCGCGCCCAGGGGGGTAGGGCGTGCCCCCACCCTTGTGGCTGCCGGGTGGGTCCCCTAAGGTGCTTTTTTGCCCAATATTTTTTATATATTCCAAAATAATTCTCCATAAATTTTCAAGACTTTTGGAGTTGTGCAGAATATGTCTCTTAGATTTGCTCCTTTTCCAGTTCAGAATTCCAGCTGCCGGCATTCTCCCTCTTCATGTAAACCTTATAAAATAAGATAGAAAAGGCATAAGTATTGTACCAAATATGTAATAACGGCCCATAATGCAATAAATATCAGTATGAAAGCATGATGCAAAATGGACGTATCATATACCTAGTTCAATCTCGTTATCGGCAAGTCTCTTTACTCATTCCGTGATACATCATCTTGCAACTAACTTGTTAGTCACTTTACTTGCAATCTTTTTGTGATGTGTATTACCAAGAGGGCCCAGAGATACCTCTCCGATATACGGAGTGACAAATCCCAATCTTGATTCACGCCAACTCAACAGACACCTTCGGAGATACCTGTAGAGCATCTTTATGACCACCCGGTTACATTGTAACGTTTGATAGCACACAAGGTATTCTTTCGGTATCCGGGAGTTGCATGATCTCATGGTCGAAGAAACATGTATTTGACATTAAGAAAGCAGTAGTAATAAACTGAACGATCATATGCTATTCTAATGGTTGGGTCTTGTCCATCACATCATTCTTCTAATGATGTGATCCCGTTATCAAATGACAACTCATGTCTATGGTTAGGAAACCTTAACCATCTTTGATCAACGAGCTAGTCTAGTAGAGGCTCACTAGGGACACAGTATTTGTTTATGTATCCACACATGTATTTAAGTTTCCGGTCAATACAATTCTAGCCTGAATAATAAACCTTTATCATGATTTAGGAAATATAATAATAACCATTTTATTATTGCCTCTAGGGCATATTTCCATCATAAACATCGTCTCCCTCATTCCTGTTACCATCGATCCGAGATCCACGGCTTAGGACCCCCCCTATCCCGAGGTCTGCCGGATTTCACACAGACACTCGGCTTAGAGCAAAGCCTATCGACCAATTAGGCTGGGCAAGATAATTATGTTCTTCCTCCTTCCTACTACTGGCTCTAGATATAAAATAAGATGTTAGATCAAAAATGGAAAAATAATTTCAAAACAATAATTTATCTCTTACCAAATCAAAGAAAAACATGCCCTCTCTACCCTCAAGCAAAATCTTGGAGCTCTAATCATCCATGTCTTATATAGGACGATTAATGAAAATGTTACTTATTGACAACAAATAGGTAAAGTTAAATTTGCGATCAAATTTGATGAAAATACATGATAATTCCACGCTACCATCTCACTGGTTCCGTAAAAACCAAATCTTGCCCCTTCTACACAATGGCACTAAATTCTTCTTGCTCGATGCTAAATTAGAAATCCTAACTAGCTATTACACCTCTCTCCTGGGCACTTCTCACACCTGTTTTGGAACTTCTCTATAGCGGAGAATTACCTCCAAACTACCCCACAACTACATTATTGATGAACCCTCCTCCCACCAAGAAATCTTTGATGTCTTCAGATCAATGAATAATAACGCAAGCCCGAGACCAAATGGATTTGGCTCTATATAGCTTCTACCCTAAATTACGGAACATTGTTAAAGAAATGATCTACCACCTTTTCGATGAATTTTCCAAGAGGCACTCATCGCATTACTCCAAGAAATTGCCATATCCTTGCAAAACTGCCCCATTTAGGCCATTGCAAAAATTTCTAACAAATCAACTAAAACCTTTCATCCCGCTTCTAGTCCATGGTGATCAAATTGGCTTCCTATCTTAAAAATGCATCTCAGAGAATTTCCTCTATGATGCTGGCATAATCCATTGCTGCCAGAAACAAAAGCACTAACCATGGTTATAAAACAAGATTCCCAATTTTTTATTTGGTTTGTTGGGCCTCTCGCATTGATATTCTTCCAGTTAGAGGCTTCCCCAAAAAATGGTGTTGATGGCCTACTCACCATTGGAAAGATTACCATTCTACTAAAGGGATGTCCTGATCCTTGGATCACTTACAAAAATGGTCTTCGCTAGGAGAATCATTCCCGCCTATCTTTTCATCGTCATAGTAGACCTTTTGCAACGACTCACGCACCCACAAATGACCTTCTCCTTCATCCTCTAAATCCATTGTTACAACCACTGTGCTTTAATGCAATGATGATACCCTTATTGCAATCAAGGCCACAACATCTGCAATATCATGTCCTTTGTTTTAGTTATCTTGAGTAATGAAGAAGCAAGTACCTACTAAATCTTTGTAATGTGCTATTGTAGAAGTATCTATTGATGGAGGAAATCTTTGCTGACTCCCACCGAGGGCTTTCTCTTATGCAATACATGAGGACATGTCCGCCCGAGATTTCTTGGGCATGATGACACTTGGTGAAGCATTTCACCTTTCCCTGTCCATGCAAGCTCATAACAAAGTACGTCAAATCCAAGATCTTATTGCACACATGGGTAATGGCTCTCATCCCGAGGACAAAGATATATAGGCGTATATTTAGGGATCTAGTAAATAGACGCCACGGCGATACTAACTACAAATGTTTCTTCAGAGATATTAAAGCACACAAGACATACCTGTGATTGTGAAAATCCAAATCGAGCATGAAAATTAAAGTTTTTGGTGGGCTTCTCCTCTCGGATCGTCTCAACATCAGAAACAATCTCAACACCGTCACTACAATATTGGAGATGACCATGACTGCTTATTGTGTGGGCAACCGATTGAGGAAACTATACATCATATGATATTCAAATGCCAATTCAGTGCAGGCTGCTAGTCGAAGCTGGGCCTTCTTTGACTACAAACGTTTTAAATTATGTTGTTACGTACAGAAGTAATTATAGGTTATCAGAATACATTTCATGAATTTTTTTGTGATATCAAATCGAGTCGATGTTGGTGTTTTTTTGTATAATGATGACAAAATGTATAAATACATGGCTAATGACTCTAAAATGGCGCCCAATATCAATTAGAGGGACCAGTTTCCAAGGCTTTGTTTGTGGTTCATGAATCATCGTTTGCTAAATTTTTTTGGAAGTCAGCCGAACTTAGTTTATAAGAAAAAAAGGTTGGCCATATAAATGGAAAAATATGCGAAGTCTTAGTGGACAAAAAGGATTATTGCAATACACACGCCAAACACAATTTAATTATCCTATGGAAATTTTGTTAATCTACATACAAAATAGGTCATTTCTCTATAATCATTTGGTTAATGCAATCAAACCCGGGTTGCTGGAGCTAAGGGGTGAAAGGAAAAGAGCACAGTTTAGGGATGGTGGAGCTGTGCAAAATGCGTGACTGATGCCTAGCTAGGAAATTACCAAAACTAAGCTGTGGGTCGAACAAATTCACCAAATGCATTCATGCGCGACGCATGAGAAGCTGGCGCGAGCAAATTAAGCATGGAGGTACGTAGTTGCCGGACGCGTGCTGCATCTCCAGGTCGCGCGCTAACTGATTCAGTTTGTATGTCGCGTGCACTCGATCTGCGCGCGAGAACATGTACGCTCAATCTGCCCATATATACCACCTTTCTTCTGCAAAGCCAGCCACACCATCGATCTCCATCTCCACAAATTTCACCGGAGAAGCATGGCCTCCATGGCGGTGGCCAGGATCGCCGCCGTCTTGACCGTGGCGGCGCTCTTCGCCGCGGCGGGGGCAGCGGATCCCCAACCCGCAAAGGGAGCACATTGCTGGCGGTGCTACTCTTCCTGCATGCACAAGTGCGACGGCTACCGTGATGCCGCCGCCCGCTCCGTCAATCGTACTCAGCCCGCCGTCCACACAACCGTCGACGATGGTGCAGCAGCCGCCTCCATCCCCGTCAACTCTATCGATGGCACTGCAGCAATCACACACTCCACCGATGGCACTCTAGCCGCTGTCGACAAAACCGATGGTGCAGTCGCCCATATCGCCGACGGCTACGACGACAGGGACGACGATGACAAGGGCGACAAAAAGGATGACGATGACTACGGTGATAAGAATGACAAGGACGACGATGATAAGGATGACAAGGATGACGACGATGATGATAAGGACGACAAGGACGACGACGACAACGACGATGATGAGAATGATGATGACGATGACGACGACGACGACCACGACGACAGCCGCAGCGACTGGCGGAAGTACTTCAAATGCAAGAAGATGTGCATCGTGGACTGCTACAGGAGCCTGCCGCCGGTGTGCTACAAGATGTGCATCTCGGAGACCTGCCTCAATCACCCACCATGTACGTACTCCAAAAAAGCAACATGCGTCTTACCTGGCCTGTTTATTTGGGCTTTTACTTATTCTTTTATAGTTTTTCCACTTTACCAAAAAAGTCACTAAAGCTTCTAAATAGGGTTTTTTTTTTGCTTCGGCTCTTGTCTTATGAGTATATACCAAAAGCCGAAGCAAAAAAAAACACCTATTTAGGAACTTTTTTGGTTTTTTACCAAAGTGAAAAAGCTAAAAAAGTAGAAGCAAAAACCCAACCAAAGAAGGTCATAAATTGCACGTACATATAAGAATCACTCCATTTACCATGCCTTTGATTTACAGATAAACAGGCGGATTGCTACAAATCATGCGGGCACAAATGCTTGGACCACCACCACCACCACCACCATCACCATCACCACCACCACCCAAGCCCGGGTCCAAAGCCCCCGAGTCCGAAGCCACCAAAGCCGGAGCCAAAGCCGACGCCACCAAAGCCCACACCTCCAAAGCCCGCTCCACCGAAGCCCATGCCGCCACCGTCGCCCATACCGCCGCCGTCGCCCATGGCGCCAAAACCAACCCCGCCGAAGCCGCTGCTAAAGCGGCCGTGCCATCCTAATGCACCGAAGCCAAGGCTACCGTGTCCGTCGAAGACTAACTCGAAACCGAAGGTAAAGTCGAAGCCGAAGCCACCGTGCCTGCCACCGGCCACTGTATCTGTGTCGACCAACACTAGCAACAACTGATGGTTATACACCATGACGTCTATGCGCACATATTTGAAACAGAGCTTGTCATATATATAGCACAACAATATTTAGAGCCATTATGAGTATATATAGATTATTGTATAAGGTTACTCTAT